>NC_090385.1:1004975-1304975 GCF_036365525.1 Heterodontus francisci | reverse complement strand
TGTTCTACTGTGAACAAAGAACAGTACAGTACAGGAACAGGCCATTCGGCCCTCCAAGCCTGCGCCGATCTTGATGCCTGCCTAAACTAAAACCTTCTGCACTTCCGGGGTCCGTATCCCTCTATTCCCATCCTATTCATATATTTGTCAAGATGCCTCTTAAATGTCTCTATGGTACCTGCTTCCACCACCTCCCCCGGCAACAAATTCCAGGCACTCACCACCCTCTGTGTAAAGAACTTGCCTCGCACATCCCCTCTAAACTTTGCCCCTCGCACCTTAAACCTATGTCCCCTAGTACCTGACTCTTCCACCCTGGGAAAAAGCTTATGACTATCCACTCTGTCCATGCTGCTCATAACTTTGTAAACCTCTATCATGTCGCCCCTCCACCTCCGTCGTTCCAGTGAAAACAATCCGAGTTTATCCAACCTCTCCTCATAGCTAATGCCCTCCAGACCAGGAAACATCCTGGTAAACCGCTTCTGTACCCTCTCCAAAGCCTCCACGTCCTTCTGGTAGTGTGGTGACCAGAATTGCACGCAATATTCTAAGTGTGGCCTAACTAATGTTCTGTACAGCTGCAGCATGACTTGCCTATTTTTATACTCTATGCTCCGACCGATGAAGGCAAGCATGCCGTATGCCCTCTTGACTACCTTATCCACCTGCATTGCCACTTCCAGTGACCTGTGGACCTGTACGCCCAGATCTCTCTGCCTGTCAATACTCCTAAGGGTTCTGCCATTTACTGTATACTTCCCACCTGCATTCGACCTTCCAAAATGCATTACCTCACATTTGCACATTTGTCCAAATTAAACTCCATCTGCCATTTCTCCACCCAAGTCTCCAAACGATCTATATCCTGCTGTATCCTCTGACAATCCTCATCACTGTCCACAACCCCACCAACCTTTGTGTCGTCCGCAAACTTACTAATCTGACCAGCTACATTTTCTTCCAAATCATTTATATATACTACAAACAGCAAAGGTCCCAGCACTGATCCCTGCGGAACACCACTAGTCACATCCCTCCATTCAGAAAAGCACCCTTCCACTGCTACCCTCTGTCTTCTATGACCGAGCCAGTTCTGTATCCATCTTGACAGCTCCCCTCTGATCCCATGTGACTTCACCTTTTGTATCAGTCTGCCATGAGGGACCTTGTCAAAGGCTTTACTGAAGTCCATATAGATAACATCCACTGCCCTTCCTTCATCAATCATCTTTGTCACTTCCTCAAAAAACTCAATCAAATTAGTGAGACACGACCTCCCCTTCACAAAACCATGCTGCCTCTCGCTAATAAGTCCATTTGTTTCCAAATGGGAGTAAATCCTGACCCGAATAATCCTCTCCAATAATTTCCCTACCACTGACGTAAGGCTCACCGGCCTATAATTTCCTGGATTATCCTTGCTACCCTTCTTAAACAAAGGAACAACATTGGCTATTCTCCAGTCCTCTGGAACCTCACCTGTAGCCAATGAGGATGCAACGATTTCTGTCAGGGCCCCAGCAATTTCTTCCCTTGCCTCCCTCAGTATTCTAGGGTAGATCCCATCAGGCCCTAGGGACTTATCTACCTTACTGCTTTGCAAGACACCCAACACCACCTCCTTTTTGATAATGAAATGACTGAGACTATCTGCACTCCCTTCCCTGGGCTCATCATCCACCAAGTCCTTCTCCTTGGTAAATACTGATGCAAAGTACTCATTTAGTAGCTCACCCATTTCCTCTGGCTCCACACATAGATTCCCTTCTCTGTCCTGGAGTGGGCCAACCCTTTCCCTGGTTACCCTCTTGCTCTTTATATATGTATAAAAAGCCTTGGGATTTTCCTTAAGACCTTTTTTTCCCCATCGGCCGGCTGTGAGGACTTCAAGCAACCTTGGACTTCTTTCAACTGTGGCAGCTGCGTAAATTTGCAAGGACTCTAATGTTTCTCTATTTTAAATGTTTTTTATACCTTCATAGTATTTAAGAATTTAGTTTCTCCCACCACAATCAAAATTGTATATTTGATTGGGGCTTTGACAGGAGCGGTTCGTCGTAACAATGGGATCTGGGCATTGCTGGCTAGGGCAGCATTTATTGCCCATCCCTAATTGTCCTTGAGAAGGTGGTGGTGAGCCACCTTCTTGAACTGCTGCAGCCCATGAGGTGTAGGCGCACCCACAGTGCTGTTCGGAAGGGAGTTCTTGGATTTTGACCCAGCGACAGTGAAGGAACGCCGATATAGTTCCAAGTCAGGATGGTGTGTGGCTTGGAGGGGAACTTGCAATTGGTGGTGTTCCCATGGAACTGATGCATTTATCCTTGTAGTTGGTAGAGATCGCGGGTTTGGAAGGTGCTATCTAAGGAGCCTTGGTGAGTTGCTGCAGTGCATCTTGTAGATGGTACACACTGCTGCCACTGTGTGTCAGTGTGGAGGGAGTGAATGTTCATGGATGGGGTGCCAATCAAGTGGGCTGCTTTAATAAAAGCAAAATACTGCAGATGCTGTAAATCTGAAATAAAAACAAAAAGTGCTGGAAATACACAGCAGGTCTGGTAGCACCTGTGGAAAGAGAAGCAGAGTTAACGTTACAGGTCTGTGACCTTTCATCAGAACTGGCAAAGTTTAGAAAAGAATTAGGTTTTAAGCAAGTGAAGGGGAGGGGAGTGGGTGAGAGAACAAAGTGGAAGATGTTTGATCGGGCAGAGGGCAGGAGAGATTAAACAACAAAGCTGTCCTGGGACAAAGGCAAAGTGTGTGTTAATGCTTGTGGTGAAAGACATTAGTCCAGAGAGACTGTTAATAACAGAATAATGAGCAGCTCTGACTACATGAAAAGCAGGCACATGGTTAAAAAATAAAATATAAAAAAAGGCGAGTCACGCTCTGAAATTATTTAACTCAATGTTCAGTCTGCAAGGCTGTAGTGTGCCTAATCGAAAGATCAGGAGCTGCTCCTCGAGCTTGTGTTGATGTTCGCTGGAACACTGCAGCAAGCCAAGGACAGAGATGTGAGCATGAGAGCAGGGGTGTGTGTTAAAATGGCAAGCAACCAGAAGCTCGGGGTCATGCTTTTGGACTGAGCGGAGGTGTTCCACAAAGTGATCACCCAATCTGCATTGTGAGCAGCGAATACAGTATACTAAATTGAAAGAAGTACAAGTAAATCACTGCTTCACTTGAAAGGAGTGTTTGGGGCCTTGCAGAGTGAGGAGAGAGGAGGTAAAAGGGCAGGTATTGCACCTCCTGCCATTGCATGGGAAGGTGCTGCGGGAAGGGGATGAGGTGTCAGGGGTGATGGAGGAGTGGACCAGGGTTTCCGTGGAGGGAACGGTCCCTTCGGAATACTGACAGGGAAGGGGAGGGGAAGATGTGTTAGGTGGTGGCATCACGCTGGAGGTGGCAGAAATGGCGGAGGATGATCCTTTGCATGTGGAGGCTGGTGGGGTGGAAAGTGAGGACAAGGGGAACCCTGTCACAGTTCTGGGAGGGAGGGGAAGGGGTCAGACACGGTTGAGGGCCCTGTCAACCACAGTTGGGGGGTGGGGGGGCTGGGGAATCCTCGGTTGAGGAAATAGGAAGACATATCAGAAACGCTGTCGTGGAAGGTTGCATCATCAGAGCAGATGCGTCGGAGATGAAGAAACAATGAGAATGGAATGGAGTCCTTCCAGGAGGTAGGGTGTGAAGAAGTGTAGTCGAGGTAGCTGTGGGAGTAAGTGGGCTTATGATGAATATTAGTAGACAGCTTAGAGGACAATATCCCCAGAGATGGAGACAGAGAAGTCGAGGAAGGGTAGGGAAGTATCGGAGATGGACCATGTAAAGGTGAGAGAAGGGTAGAAATTGGATGCAAAGTTGATAAAGTTTTCCAGTTTGGGGCGGGAGCAGGAAACGACACTGATAGAGTCATCAATGTACCGGAAAAAGAGTTGGGGAAGGGGGCCTGAGTAGGACTGGAACAAGAAATGTTCGACATATCCCACAAAAAGACAGGCATAACTAGGACCCATGCGGGTACTCATAGCAACACCGTTTACTTGAAGGAAGTGCGTGGACTGCTTTGTCCTGGATGGTGTCGAGCTTCTTGAGTGTTGTTGGAGCTGCACCCATCCAGGCAAGTGGAGAATATCCCATCACACTCCTGACTTGTGTCTTGTAGATGGTGGACAGGCTTTGGGGAGTCAGGAGGTGAGTTACTCGCTGCAGGATTCCCAGCCTCTGACCTGCTGTTGTAGTATTTATATGATTAGATTAGATTAGATTAGAGATACAGCACTGAAACAGGCCCTTCGGCCCACCGAGTCTGTGCCGAACATCAACCACCCATTTATACTAATCCTACACTAATCCCATATTCCTACCAAACATCCCCACCTGTCCCTATATTTCCCTACCACCTACCTATACTAGTGACAATTTATAATGGCCAATTTACCTATCAACCTGCAAGTCTTTTGGCTTGTGGGAGGAAACCGGAGCACCCGGAGAAAACCCACGCAGACACAGGGAGAACTTGCAAACTCCACACAGTCAGTACCCGGAATCGAACCCGGGTCCCTGGAGCTGTGAGGCTGCGGTGCTAACCACTGCGCCACTGTGCCGCCCTACTCCAGTTCAGTTTCTGGTCAATGGTAACCCCCAGGATGTTGATAGTAGGGGATTCAGCAATTGTAATGCCATCAAATGTCAAGGGGCGATGGTTAGATTCTCTCTTGTTTGAGATGGTCATTGCCTGGCACTTATGTGGCACGAATGTTACTTGCCACTTATCAGCCCAAACTTGGATATTGTGTCCAGGTCTTGCTGCATTTCTACATGGACTGCTTCAGTATCTGAGGAGTCACGAATGGTGCTGAACATTGTGCAATCATCAGCGAACATCCCCACTTCTGACCTTATGATTGAAGGAAGGTCATTGATGAAGCAGCTGAAAATGGTTGGGCCCAGGACACTACCCTGAGCAACTCCTGTAATGATGTCCTGGAGCTCAGATGATTGACCTCCGGCAACCTCAGTGGCGCAGTGGTTAGCACCGCAGTCTCACAGCTCCAGCGACCCGGGTTCAATTCTGGGTACTGCCTGTGATGAGTTTGCAAGTTCTCCCTGTGTCTGCGTGGGATTTCTCCGGGTGCTCCGGTTTCCTCCCACAAGCCAAAAGACTTGCAGGTTGGTAGGTAAATTGGCCATTATAAATTGCTACTAGTATAGGTAGGTGGAAGGGAAATATAGTGACAGGTGGGGATGTGGTAGGAATATGGGATTAGTGTAGGATTAGTATATATGGGTGGTTGATGGTCGGCACAGACTCGGTGGGCTGAAGGGCCTGTTTCAGTGCTGTATCTCTAAACTAAACTAAACTAACCACAACCATCTTCCTTTGCGCTAGTTATGACTCCAACCAGCAGAGAGTTTTCTCCAATTCCCATTGACTCCAGTTTTGCTAGGGCTCCTTGATGCCAGACTCAGTCAAATGCTGCCTTGATATCAAGTGCAGACACTCTCACCTCACCTCTTGAGTTCCAGCTCTTTTGTCCAAGCCTACTCACTCAACACCCAGTAACCCACTGAGCAATTGACCACTTACCCATCCCCCACTCACCCAGCATCGATTCAACTGTCACTGACTCACCCATTGCCCACTCACTCTGATTCATCAGCTGAGGGAGGGCAGTAGTTGATAATCAGCAGGAGGTTTTCTTGCCACTCCTTGGTCTGTCCTGTCAGTGGGATGGCAGTGTCTGAGACATTGTCTGTAAGGTATGATTCGGTGAGTATGACTACGTCAGGCTGTTGCTTGACTAGTCTGTGGGACAGCTCTTCCAATTTTGACATAAATCCACAGATGTTAGTGAGGAGGACTTTGCAGGGTTGACTGGGCTGGATGTGCCTTTATCATGTCCAGTGCTTAGGTTGATGCCAGGTGGCTCATGGGTTTTATTATTAGATTTTATCATAATGGATTTGTTTATTCTGAGTGGCTTGCTAGGCTATCTCAGAGGACAATTAAGAATCAACTTTATTGATGTGGATCAAGAGTCACGAATAGGCCAGACCAGGTAAGGATGGTAGATTTCCTTTCCCAGAGGGCATTATTGAATGAGTGGGTTTTTACAACAATTCAGATATTTCATGGTTATCATGACTGATACTATTTTTTTAACCAAATTGTATTTTATTCCAGATGTTAATCTGATCACTAGTGTTTACAGTTATAAAATGATAGGAAGATTTTGTGAAGGCAATATAACAATGGGACCAGAGTGGTTCCTCCACCACCAGCACACAGTGGTTGATGCACTGCAGCAACTCGCCAAGGCTCCTTCAACAGTACCTTCCAATCCCAAGACCTCCACCTAGAACAAGGGCAGCAGACACTTGGACACACCACCACCTGCAAGTGACTTGGAACTATATCGCCGTTACTTCACTGTCACTGGGTCAAAATTCGAGAACTATCTTCCTAACAGCACTGTGGCTGTAACCTACACCACATGGACTGCAGCAGTTCAAGAAGGCAGCTCACCACCACCTTCTCCAGGGCAATTAGGGATGGGCAACAAATGCTGGCCTTGCCAGCGATGCTCACATATGCTGTACTCATAATTGAATCATAAATTGTGAGACCTGAGTATTCATACTGGATTGTGTGGTGTAACATCTCATTAAAAACCTGATTCTGCATTGTTACAACTCCACATGTCTGTACTGTGACGTATAAAGTAACAATACTAATTAGGACAAGTAGTCACAACAGCCTCTATGCGTAGCCATAAAATGCCATATGGAATAAAGAGTAGAATCTTAAAATTTGCTGACAACACCAAACTTGGAAGTATGGCAAACAGCGAGGATATGAACTGCCTGCAGCAGGACATAGATAGGCGAGCAGAATGGGCAAAGGGAATTTAATAATGACAAGTGTGAAGTGATGCATTTTGGCAGAAGGAATAGAGAGAAGCAATATATACTTAATGGCACAGTTCAAAAGAGAGTGCACAAACAGAGGGACCTAGGGGCACCTGTGCAAAGATGTTTGAAGGTGGCAGAACATATTGAGAGATTGGTTAGTAAAGCATATGGGATCTTGGGGTTCATATAGAGGCATTGATTACAAAAGTAGGGAAGTTATGTTGAACCTTTATAAAGCTCTGATTAGGCCCCAACAGGAGTACTGCATCCAGCTCTGGTCACCACACTTCAGGAAAGACGTGAGGGTCCTTGAGAGGGTGCAGAGGAGATTTACCAGAATGGTTCCAGGGATGGGGATTTTATGCACAAGGTTAGGTTGAAAAGCTGTGTTTGTTCTTCTTAGAACAAAGGAGATTACAAAGAACAAAGAACAAAGAAAATTACAGCACAGGAACAGGCCCTTCGGCCCTCCAAGCCTACGCCGATCCAAATCCTCTATCTAAACCTGTCGCCTATTTTCTAAGGGTCTGTATCTCTTTACTTCCTGCCCATTCATGTATCTGTCTAGATACATCTTAAAAGACGCTATCGTGCCCGCGTCTACCACCTCCGCTGGTAATGCATTCCATGCACCCACCACCCTCTGCGTAAAGAACTTTCCACGCATATCCACCCTAAACCTTTCCCCTTTCACTTTGAACTCGTGTCCCCTTGTAATTGAATCCCCCACTCTGGGAAAAAGCTTCTTGCTATCCACCCTGTCTATACCTCTCATGATTTTGTACACCTCAATCAGGTCCCCCCTCAACCTCCGTCTTTCTAATGAAAATAATCCTAATCTACTCAACCTCTCTTCATAGCTAGCGCCCTCCATACCAGGCAACATCCTGGTGAACCTCCTCTGCACCCTCTCCAAAGCATCCACATCCTTTTGGTAATGTGGCGACCAGAACTGCACGCTGTATTCCAAATGTGGCCGAACCAAAGTCCTATACAACTGTAACATGACCTGCCAACTCTTGTACTCAATACCCCGTCCGATGAAGGAAAGCATGCCGTATTCCTTCTTGACCACTCTATTGACCTGCATTGCCACCTTCAGGGAACAATGGACCTGAACACCCAAATCTCTCTGTACATCAATTTTCCCCAGGACTTTTCCATTTACTGTATAATTCACTCTTGAATTGGATCTTCCAAAATGCATCACCTCGCATTTGCCCTGATTGAACTCCATCTGCCATTTCTCTGCCCAACTCTCCAGTCTATCTATATTCTGCTGTATTCTCTGACAGTCCCCTTCACTATCTGCTACTCCACCAATCTTAGTGTCGTCTGCAAACTTGCTAATCAGACCACCTATACTTTCCTCCAAATCATTTATGTATATCACAAACAACAGTGGTCCCAGCACGGATCCCTGTGGAACACCACTGGTCACACGTCTCCATTTTGAGAAACTCCCTTCCACTACTACTCTCTGTCTCCTGTTGCCCAGCCAGTTCTTTATCCATCTAGCTAGTACACCCTGGACCCCATGCGCCTTCACTTTCTCCATCAGCCTACCATGGGGAACCTTATCAAACGCCTTACTGAAGTCCATGTATATGACATCTACAGCCCTTCCCTCATCAATCAACTTTGTCACTTCCTCAAAGAATTCTATTAAGTTGGTAAGACATGACCTTCCCTGCACAAAACCATGTTGCCTATCACTGATAAGCCCATTTTCTTCCAGATGGGAATAGATCCTATCCCTCAGTATCTTCTCCAGCAGCTTCCCTACCACTGACGTCAGGCTCACCGGTCTATAATTACCTGGATTTTCCCTGCTACCCTTCTTAAGCAAGGGGACAACATTAGCAATTCTCCAGTCCTCCGGGACCTCACCCGTGTTTAAGGATGTTGCAAAGATATCTGTTAAGGCCCCAACTATTTCCTCTCTCGCTTCCCACAGTAACCTGGGATAGATCCCATCCGGACCTGGGGACTTGTCCACCTTAATGCCTTTTAGAATACCCAACACTTCCTCCCTCCTTATGCCGACTTGACCTAGAGTAATCAAACATCTGTCCCTAACCTCAACATCCTTCATGTCCCTCTCCTCGGTGAATACCGATGCAAAGTACTCGTTTAGAATCTCACCCATTTTCTCTGACTCCACGCATAACTTTCCTCCTTTGTCCTTGAGTGGGCCAATCCTTTCTCTAGTTACCCTCTTGCTCCTTATATATGAATAAAAGGCTTTGGGATTTTCCTTAACCCTGTTTGCTAAAGATATTTCATGACCCCTTTTAGCCCTCTTAATTCCTCGTTTCAGATTGCGCCTACAATCCCGATATTCTTTCAAAGCTTTGTCTTTCTTCAGCTGCCTAGACCTTATGTGTGCTTCCTTTTTCCTCTTAGCTAGTCTCACAATTTCACCTGTCATCCATGGTTCCCTAATCTTGCCATTTCTACCCCTCATTTTCACAGGAACATGTCTCTCCTGCACGCTAATCAACCTCTCTTTAAAAGCCTCCCACATATCAAAAGTGGATTTACCTTCAAACAGCTGCTCCCAATCTACATTCCCCAGCTCCTGCCGAATTTTGGTATAGTTGGCCTTCCCCCAATTTAGCACTCTTCCTTTAGGACCACTCTCGTCTTTGTCCATGAGTATTCTAAAACTTACGGAATTGTGATCACTATTCCCAAAGTAGTCCCCTACTGAAACGTCAACCACCTGGCCCGGCTCATTTCCCAACACCAGGTCGAGTATGGCCCCTTCCCGAGTTGGACTATTTACATACTGCTCTAGAAAACCCTCCTGGATGCTCCTTACAAATTCTGCTCCATCTAGACCTCTAACATTAAGTGAATCCCAGTCAATGTTGGGAAAATTAAAATCTCCTATCACCACCACCCTGTTGCTCCTACAGCTTTCCATAATCTGTTTACATATTTGTACCTCTATCTCACGCTCGCTGTTGGGTGGCCTGTAGTACAGCCCCAACGTTGTTACCGCACCCTTCCTATTTCTGAGTTCTGCCCATATTGCCTCACAGCTCGAGTCCTCCATAGTACCTTCCTTCAGCACAGCTGTGATATCCTCTTTGACCAGTAATGCAACTCCTCCACCCCTTTTACCTCCCTCTCTATCCCGCCTGAAGCATCGGTATCCTGGGGTATTTAGTTGCCAATCATGCCCTTCCCTTAACCAAGTCTCAGTAATAGCAATAACATCATACTCCCAGGTACTAATCCAAGCCCTAGGTTCATCTGCCTTACCTACTACGCTTCTTGCATTAAAACAAATACACCTCAGACCACCAGTCCCTTTGCTTTCATCATCTGCTCCCTGCCTACTCTTTCCCTTAGTCACGCTGACTTCATTATCTAGTTCCTTACAGGCTTTAGTTACTACATCCTTACTCTCCACTGACCTCCTTGGGTTCCCATCCCCCTGCCACATTAGTTTAAACCCTCCCCAACAGCGTTAGCAAAAGCACCCCCAAGGACATTGGTTCCAGTCCGGCCCAGGTGTGGACCATCCAATTTGTAATAGTCCCACCTCCCCCAGAACCGGTCCCAATGTCCCAAAAATCTGAACCTCTCCCTCCTGCACCATCTCTCAAGCCACGCATTCATCCTGACTATTCTTTCATTTCTACTCTGACTATCACGTGGCACTGGTAGCAATCCTGAGATTACTACCTCTGAGGTCCTACTTTTTAACTTGGCTCCTAACTCCCTAAATTCTGCTTGTAGGACCTCATCCCGTTATTTTCCTATATCATTGGTGCCTATGTGCACAACGACAACTGGCTGTTCACCCTCCCCCTTCAGAATGTTCTGCAGCCGATCTGAGACATCCCTGACCCGTGCACCTGGGAGGCAACATACCATTCGGGAGTCTCGTTTTCGACCACAGAACCGCCTATCTACTCCCCTTACAATCGAATCCCCTATGACTATAGCCCTTCCACTCTTTTTCCCGCCCTTCTGAACAGCAGAGCCAGCCACGGTGCCATGAACCTGGCTACTGCTGCCTTCCCCTTGATTGAGGGGAGAATTAATAAGTGTGCAAGATGATGAAAGACTTAGATAATGGGAACAGTTTTTCCTTGTCTAACTTAACAAATAGTACTAGGACTAGGGGATAGAGATTGAAAATTTTGGGCAAAAGATGCAGGGGGAATATGAGGAAGCACATTTTATGCAGTGTGTGGTAATGACCTAGAACTCGCTGCCCACAGGGTAGTGGAAGCAGAGACAAGGAAAGTATAGGTGGTCTGATTAGCAAGTTTGCAGATGACACTAAGATTGGTGGAGTAGCAGATAGTGAAGGGGACTGTCAGAGAATACAGCAGAATATAAATAGATTGGAGAGTTGGGCAGAGAAATGGCAGATGGAGTTCAATCAGGGCAAATGCGAGGTGATGAATTTTGGAAGATCCAATTCAAGAGTGAATTATACAGTAAATGGAAAAGTCCTGGGGAAAATTGATGTACAGAGAGATTTGGGTGTTCAGGTCCATTGTTCCCTGAAGGTGGCAACGCAGGTCAACAGAGTGGTCAAGAAGGCATACGGCATGCTTTCCTTCATCGGACAGGATATTGAGTACAAGGGTTGGCAGGTCATGTTACAGTTGTATAAGACTTTGGTTCGGCCACATTTGGAATACTGCGTGCAGTTCTGGTCGCCACATTACCAAAAGGATGTAGATGCTTTGGAGAGGGTGCAGAGGAGGTTCACCAGGATGTTGCCTGGTATGGAGGGCGCTAGCTATGAAGAGAGGTTGAGCAGATTAGGATTATTTTCATTAGAAAGACGGAGGTTGAGGGGGGATCTGATTGAGGTGTACAAAATCATGAGAGGTATAGACAGGGTGGATAGCAAGAAGCTTTTTCCCAGAGTGGGGGATTCAATTACTAGGGGTCACGAGTTCAGTGAGAGGGGAAAAGTTTAGGGGGGATATGCGTGGAAAGTTCTTTACGCAGAGGGTGGTGGGTGCCTGGAACGCGTTGCCAGCGGAGGTGGTAGACGCGGGCACGATAGCGTCTTTTAAGATGTATCTAGACAGATACATGAATGGGCAGGAAGCAAAGAGATACAGACCCTTAGAAAATAGGCGACATGTTTAGATAGAGGATCTGGATCGCCGCAGGCTTGGCGGGCCGAAGGGCCTGTTCCTGTGCTGTAATTTTCTTTGTTCTACAATCAATGACTTCAAGAGGAAGTTTTTTAGAATTAGAATATTACAGCGCAGTACAGGCCCTTCGGCCCTCGATGTTGCGCCGATCATCTGACCTACACTATTCCATTTACATCCATATGTCTATCCAATGACCACTTAAATGCCCTTAAAGTTGGCGAGTCTACTACTGTTGCAGGCAGGGCGTTCCACGCCCCTACTACTCTCTGCGTAAAGAAACTACCTCTGACATCTGTCCTATATCTTTCACCCCTCAACTTAAAGCTATGTCCCCTCGTGTTTGCCATCCTCATCCGAGGAAAAAGACTCTCACTATCCACCCTATCTAACCCTCTGATTATCTTGTATGTCTCTATTAAGTCACCTCTCCTCCTCCTTCTCTCTAACGAAAACAACCCCAAGTCCCTCAGCCTTTCCTCGTAAGACCTTCCTTCCATACCAGGCAACATCCTAGTAAATCTCCTCTGCACCCTTTCCAAAGCTTCGACATCCTTCCTATAATGCGGTGACCAGAACTGCACGCAATACTCCAGGTGCGGCCTCACCAGAGTTTTGTACAGCTGCATCATGACCCCGTGGCTCTGAAACTCGATCCCCCTACTAATAAAGGCTAACACACCATATGCCTTCTTAACAGCCCTATTAACCTGGGTAGCAACTTTCAGGGATTTATGTACCTGGATACCAAGATCTCTCTGCTCATCTACACTACCAAGAATCTTCCCATTAGCCCAGTACTCTGCATTGCTGTTACTCCTTCCAAAGTGAATCACCTCACACTTCTCCGCATTAAACTCCATTTGCCATCTCTCAGCCCAGCTCTGCAGCCTATCTATGTCCCTCTGTACCCTACAACACCCTTCGACACTATCCACAACTCCACCGACCTTCGTGTCATCCGCAAATTTACTAACCCACCCTTCTACACCCTCATCCAGGTCGTTTATAAAAATGACAAACAGCAGTGGCCCCAAAACAGAACCTTGCGGTACACCACTAGTAACTAAACTCCAGGATGAACATTTGCCATCAACCACCACCCTCTGTCTTCTTTCAGCTAGCCAATTTCTGATCCAAAGCTCTAAATCACCTTCAACCCCATACTTCCGTATTTTCTGCAATAGCCTACCGTGGGGAACCTTATCAAACGCCTTACTGAAATCCATATACACCACATCCACGGCTTTACCCTCATCCACCTGTTTGGTCACCTTCTCGAAAAACTCAATAAGGTTTGTGAGGCACGACTTACCTTTCACAAAACCGTGCTGACTATCGCAAATCAACTTATTCTTTTCAAGATGATTATAAATCCTGTCTCTTATAACCTTTTCCAACATTTTACCCACAACCGAAGTAAGGCTCACAGGTCTATAATTACCAGGGCTGTCTCTACTCCCCTTCTTGAACAAGGGGACAACATTTGCTATCCTCCAGTCCTCCGGCACTACTCCTGTCGACAATGACGACTTGAAGATCAACAACAACGGCTCTGCAATCTCCTCCCTGGCTTCCCAGAGAATCCTAGGATAAATCCCATCTGGCCCAGGGGACTTATCTATTTTCACTCTTTCCAAAATTGCTAACACCTCCTCCTTGTGAATCTCAATCCCATCTAGCCTAGTAGGCTGTATCTCAGTAATCTCCTCGGCAACATTTTCTTTCTCTACTGTAAATACTGACGAAAAATATTCATTTAACGCTTCCCCTATCTCCTCTGATTCCGCACACAACTTCCCACTACTATCCTTGATTGGCCCTGTTCTAACTCTTATCATTCGTTTATTCCTGATATACCTATAGAAAGCCTTAGGGTTTTCTTTGATCCTATCCGCCAATGACTTCTCGTGTCCTCTCCTTGCTCTTCTTAGCCCTCCCTTTAGATCCTTCCTGGCTAGCTTGTAACTCTCAAGTTGGATGGTCACCTGAGAGAAATAGACTCGCAGGGCTACGGGAATTGAGCGGGGGAGTGGGACTGACTGGACTGCTCATGGAAAGCTGGCATGGACTCAATGGGCCAAATGATAAAAGCAAAATTCTGCGGATGCTGGTAATCTGAAATAAAACAAAGTGCTGGAAGTACTCAGCTGGTCTGGCAGCATCTGTGGAGACAGAAACAGAGCCAATGTTGAAATGGCCTCCTTCTGTGCCATAAATAACTCGATGATGCCATCTCATCTTGCTGTGGAACTCATTTTGAGCCAGACAAAGCCCATGGGATCCAGGGAAATGTAGCAAATGTACAAAATTTGCTCAGTGACAGGAAACTGAACTCCAGAGGTGGGCTGATAAGTGCTAAGTAAGAGTCACACCACACAAGTGCCAATGGTCATCTCCAACAAGAGGGAATCTAACCATCTCCCCATGACATTCAACGGCATTACCATTGCTGAATCCCCCACTATCAACATCCTAGGGGCTACCATTGACCAGAAACTGAACTGGAGTAGCCATATAAATACCGTAGCTACAAGAGCAGGTCAGAGGCTCGGAATCCTGCAATGAGTAACTCACCTCCTGACTCCCCACAGCTTGTACACCATCTACAAGGCACAAGTCAGGAGTGTGATGCAATACTCTCCACTTGCCTGGATGGGTGCAGCTCCAACAACACTCAAGAAGCTCGACAACATCCAGGACAAAGCAGCCCGCTTGATTGGCACACTATCCACAAACATTCACTCCCTCCACCACCGACGCACAATGGCAGCAGTGTGTACCATCTACAAGATGAACTGCAGCAATGCACCAAGACTCCTTAGACAGCACCTTCCAAACCCACAACCTCTACCAACTAGAAGGACAAGGGCAGCAAATACATGGGAACACCACCACCTGCAAGTTCTCCTCCAAACCACACACCGTCTTGACTTGGAACTATATCACCGTTCCTTCACTGTTGCGGGGTCAAAATCCTGTAACTCCCTTCCTAACAGCACTGTGGGTGTACCTACCCACATGGACTGCAGAGGTTCAAGGCAGCAGCTCATCACCACCTTACCACCTTCTCAAGGGCAATTAAGGATGGGCAATAAACGCTGGCCTGGCCAGCAATGTCCAAATCCCAGGAACGAATAAAAAAAAAGGGTAATTGTTGACGGGTGTTTTTGCAACTGGAGGGCTGTTTCCAGTGGTGTCCTGCAGGGCTCCATACTGGGTCCCCTGCTTTTTGTGGTTTATATTAACGATTTTGATGTAAATGTAAGGGGATGATCAAAAGGTTTGCAGACAACACAAAGATTGGCCATGTGGTAGACAGCAAGGAGGATAGCTGTAGACTGCAGGAAGATATCGATGAACGGGTCAGGTGGGTGGAAAAGTGGCAAATGGAATTCAACTTGGAGAAGTGTGAGGTGATGCATTTGGGGAGGTCAAAAAAGGCAAAGGAATACAAGATTAGTGGAAGAATGCTGATAAGTGTAGAAGAAGTGAGCAACCTTGGAGTGAATGTCCACAGATCGCTGAAGGTAGCAGGACTGGTCAATAAATTGGTTAAGATGGCATATGGAATCCTTTCCCTTATTAGCCGAGGAATAGAATATAAGAGAAGGGATTTTATGCTGGAACTGTATAACTCATTGGTGAGGCTACAACTTGAGTACTGTGTGCTGTTCTGGTCACCTCATTACAAAAAGGCTGTAATTGCACTAGAGAGGGTACAGAGGAGATTTATGAGGATGTTGCCAGCTCTGGAAAAATGCAGCTCTGATGAAAGATTGGATAGGCTGGGGTTGTTCTCCTTGGAACAGAGAAGGCTGAGGGGAGATCTGATTGAAATGTACAAAATTGTGAGGGGCTTGCAGAGTGGATGTGAAGGGCCTATTTACATTAGCAGAGGGATCAGTGACTAGGGGATATCGAATTAAAGTGATTGGTACAAAGATTAAAGGGGAGATGAGAAAAACTTTTTCACCCATAGGGTGATGGAGGTCTGGAATTCACTGTCTGAAAGGGTAGTAGAGACAGAAACACTGAACTCATATAAAAGGCGTCTGGATTCTATTGCATTGCCATATAGAGCAAAAGGGTCCGCTGTTAGACCCCTGCTACATCAGTTGATCTCAGACTGGGGTCAATTGAGCCAGGACAGGGCAGAGGAAAACCAACAGAGTTAAAATTTTGATAACAATCCAGAAGGGAACGGCGGACAGCATCAGTCTCAGCTCATTGTCAAATGGCCAGCAGGAGCCAATGCTGAAACACGTACAACAACTGGAGTGATTTGGAGGCAACAAGAGAGCTGCTGACATCCTTCGGCCCATTTCAGAACTTGGGGGAGCGGTGGGGAGGGGAACAATAGAAATGTTACTACTGTTATTGAGGAATGTAACAGAATTGTGCAGGCCAGTTGTGCTGTAGAGGAAGTGCCTGGCTGCCAGAAGATGCTAGTCCTCTCGTTCTCGCTGTCCAGTGTAGGGAGAAAGTATAGCACTACACATCACACCATTATGCCTGGTGGGATTTCAAAGTGAAGCATGTCCGTTCCTTGGCTCCAAAAGCATTAATGGTCCTAATTCCCCCCAGCCCCTGTTCCCAGTCCTACTACCACAATCTTTCCTTCAGAATTCTCAGTGTGGAAGAAGCCCTTTGACAGAAAGGCCAACCCCAGCAACAAAACTTCTAAGGAGTTAGTCACAGCACAGTATAAACATCCACCATTCAAACTGCCATAGTGGAAATTTTTGGTTTATAATGATTTTTGCTATTTCAAGTTCCTTTACTGATTTCTCACTAATTGTTTAATGTTTGCCAAAGCTGAGCAAATATTTTTGTCAAGAAAACATAATTCAGGCAATAACTGCACAATGAAATGGAAATAACAAAAGGTGATGATAGATTCTGGTTTTATGTTTGACAGTACAAAAATAAAATACTTAATCAGCATGTTCATGATGGGCCCATTAAATATCTAATTCACAGACAGTAACACGTACACTGCAATGGGTAAGATTATCCTCGACAGCAGGTGTGTGCAGGAGGTTTCAACCAACGCAATCCGACAGTCCATCGAAGTATCATGCACCTCATGCCTTGTACTTCTCCCTTCCCTTTTCACTGATTACACAAATATGCTGAAAGAGAAAATAAGTTATATCAAGTGATATCAATGTTTTGGTTGAGTGGGCGGAAAAGTGGCAAATGGAATTCAATCCGGAGAAGTGTGAGGTAATGCATTTGGGGAGGGCAAATAAAGTGTTGGAATAGACAATAAACGGGAGAATATTGAGAGGGGTGGAAGAAGTGAGAGACCATGGAGTGCATGTTCACAGGTCCCTGAAGGTGGCAGGACAGGTAGATAGATTAGTGAAGAAGGCTAAGGAATGCTTTCCTTTATTGGCCGAGGTATAGAAGTCAAAAGCAGGGATGTAATGCTGGACCGTATAAAACACTGGTTAGGCCACAGCTGGAGTCTTGCATACAGTTCTGGTCACCACATTACAGGAAGGACATAATTGCTCTGGAGAGAGTACAGAGGAGATTTACAAGAATGTTGCCAGGGCTTGAAGGTTGCAGCTATGAGGAAAGATTGAATAGGTTGGGGTTGTTTTCTCTGGAACTGAAGAGGCTGAGGGGTGACTTAATTGAGGTGTACAAAATTATGAGGAGCCTAGATAGAGTGGACAGGAAGGACCTGTTTCCCTTGGCAGGGAGATCAGTTACTGGGAGCACAGATTTAAGGTGATTTGGTAGCTGGATTAGAGGGGACACGAGACCCAGAGGGTGGTGGGTGTCTGGAATTCACTGCCAGGAATGGTGGTGGAGGCAGAAACCCTCAATTCTTTTAGAAGGTACCTGGACATGCACCTGAGGTGCTGTATCCTGCGGGGCTATGGACCAGGTGCTGGAAGGTGGGATTAAATTGGGCGGATAGTTTATTCGGCTGGCGCAGACACGATGGGCTGAACGGTCTCCTTCTGCGCTGTATTTTTTCTATGGTCCTAAGTAAAAGTGTCACCGGCACCTGGAGATCAATGCTGGGACTGTCACTGTGTCAAATTTACACCAACGACCTGGATTTCAATTTAATGTAGTCAAGCAGAGAGAATTTACACAGGAGGAAATGCACACATGCTCCATGAATGGTGAAATATCTAAGGATGGAGCCTTCATGTCCAACCAGCTCAAAGCAGCAATGAAAAAAACCAACAGAATGTTAATTATATTGTCAACATTGTACAATACAAGCTGGAGAAAGCAGTGATCAAACTGTACAGGGCTCTGGCCAGACCCACCTCGAGCACTGTGTCCAGCTCTGGCCAGACCCACCTTGAGCACTGTGTCCAGCTCTGGCCAGACCCACCTTAAGCACTGTGTTCAGCTCTGGCCAGACCCACTTTGAGCACTGTGTCCAGCTCTGGCCAGACCCACTTTGAGCACTGTGTCCAGCTCTGGCCAGACCCACTTTGAGCACTGTGTCCAGCTCTGGTTACTGAGATACAAAGGGGAGATTCTAACACTGAAGCTGAACAGTGAGGAACCACAAGGCCGGTTCCTGATGTCAGGATTTGAGTTATGGATAAAGACTAGAGAGATCTGGGCTATTCAGCTCTGAGAGGAGATGTCTGAGGATGATTTTATTGAGGTTAATGAGATGGTTAAACTAAATTCAGAAAATGATTTAAAATTGGGAGAGTAGGTCAGTCGGACACAGTTTCAAACCAGCAAAAATTGTATTTACAAAGTATTTACAGCACAGAAACAGGCCATTTGATCCAACTCGTCCGTGCCAGTGTTTAGCATCCTCTCATCCTACTTCATCGAACCCCATCATATCCTTCCATTCTCTCTCCCTCATATATTCAGGGAAAATATAAATTTAAGACTGGGATGAGAAAATTTTCTTCACAGGGAGCACAAAGAATACTTGGACAGATGTCCAGATCGAGGAATACAAGTGGAAACCCTAAATTCTTTTAACAATCATTGAATGATACAATGGGGCAATGTAGAGCCTTTCTCGAAGGATGAAAGAAGATGGGCCAAATGGCCATGCTCACTAGTGACTACTTTGTGGTTTGTGAAGTAGAGTGATGGCGATTTCCATCTGTAACTAGGAAGATGTTAGGCATCTGCTATCAATGAATTGTAGCTAAATCAGCTTTAGAATTGCAACCTAAAGCCCCCAAATATTTGATAATTGGAATGAAACTGTGCAGAAGCTACCTGGAGAAGCTCAGTGCAATGGAGCAATGTTATGGGCCTGCATCTACTTCACAAAAACAGTGGCATGAGGAGAGTCTCAGCTGAACAGATCTAGAGACAGGGTAGAGTGCTGGCTTCTGTCAAAGTGGCCACTGCCCCTCCTCCCTCCACCCTGAACTCTCCCCATCACCCCGTGCCCATCTCCCCATCACTCCAGTTAGCAGAGTGTCTGGGTTACAATTTATACACAATGCAAAAATTCAGAGACAGTAATAAATGAAATCAGAGGGATGGGGAAATGGGGATATTTATTTAATATTCAAATACAAACCTCATTTTGAGATCCAACCTTCAATTAAACAATAAAAATGAATAGACTTGGGGGTACAGGGCACAATTTCAAAATCTGCAGATCACACAAAACTTGGGAGTATTGTAAACTGTGAGGACAGTGATAGACTTCAAGAGGACACAGGCTGTTGAAATGGACAGAAATGTGGCAGAGAACTGTGAAGTGATACATTTTGGTAGGAAGAATGAGCAGAGGCAATATAAAATAAAGGATACAATTCTAAAGGAGGTGCAGGAACAGGGAGACCTGGAGGGAAACGTGCACAAATCATTGAAGGTGGCAGGGCAGGTTGTGAGAGTGGTTAAAAAGGCATATGGGATTTTGAACTTTATAAATAGAGGCATAGAGTACAAAAGCAAGAAAGTTATGATGAGCCTTTATACAACACTGGTTCGGCCTTGATTGGAGTGTTGTCTCCAATTCTGGGCAGTGCATTTTAGGAAGGATGTGAAGGCTTTAGAGAGGGTGCAGAAAAGATTTACGAGAATGGTTCCAGGGATAAGAGACTTCAGTTACATGGATAGACTGAAGAAGATGGGCTTCTTCCCCTTGGAGAAGAGAAGGTTGAGAAGTGATTTGATAGAGGTTTGCAAAATCATGAGGGGTCTGGACAGAGTGGACAGAGAGAAACTGTCCCCCATTGACAGAAGGGTCAAGACCCAGAGGGCACAGATTTAAAGTGACTGGCAAAAGAACCAAAGGCAACATGAGGAAAAACTTTTTTTGCACAGCGAGTGGTTAAAATCTGGAATGCCCTGCCTGAGTGTGTCGGGGAGGCAGATTCAATTGTGGCTTTCAAAAGGGAATTCAATAAGAACCTGAAGAGAAAACATTTGCAGGGCTATGTTGGAAGGAGAGTAGGACCAGCTAAATTGCTCTTAGAGAGAGGCAGCATAGACTTGATGGGCTGAATGGCACCCTTCTGTGCTGTAATCATTCTTTGATTCACGAATATGCAGTTCCAAATTATAGATTGTGAATTACTTACATTCAGGTCTCTGAAGTATTCATTATAATCAAGTGCGTATCCAACCACAAACTTGTCGGGAACTTCAAAACCAACAACTGTAAGTAAAGTGAGGTGAGTGAAACATTTGCAAATGACAATAAATAAGAAGATTAAAATGGCAATGAAATTAGACTTGCTGCAACTCCCCCAATACTGTAACCCGCAGGGACTTGAACTCCATGACAGTGGGCACACAAGGGCCCTGACCCTGCCCCTCACCCTCGACAACAATGCTGTATTGAACCTACTTTTTTTCTGAATTGTTTTTATTTATTGCCCATCCCCAATTGCCCTCGAGAAGGTGGTGGTGAGCTGCCTTCTTGAACCGCTGCAGTCCATGTGGGGTAGGTACACCCACAGTGCTGTTAGGGAGGGAGTTCCAGGGTTTTGACCCAGCGACAGTGAAGAAACGGCGATATAGTTCCAAGTCACTTGGGAGGGGAACTTACAGGTGATGGTGTTCCCATGCATTTGCTGCCCTTGTCCTTGTAGGTGGTAGAGGTTGTGGGTTTGGAAGGTGCTGTCAAAGGAGCCTTGGTGAATTGCTGCAGTGCATCTTGTAGATGGTACACACTGCTGCCATTGTGCGTCAGTGGTGGAGGGAGTAAATGTTGAAGATGGTAGATGGTGTTCCAATCAAGCGGGCTGCTTTGTCCTGGATGGTGTCAAGCTTCTTGAGTGTTGTTGGAGCTGCACCCATCCAGGCAAGAGCAGAGTATTCCATCACATTCCTGACTTGTGCCTTGTAGATGATGAACAGACTTTGGGGAGTGAGGTGGTGAGTTACTTGTCAAAGGATTCCTAGCCTCTGACCTGCTCTTTTTTTTTTAAAAGAGAGATACAGCACTGAAACAGGCCCTTTGGCCAGAGTCTGTGCTGACCAACAACCACCCATTTATACTGATCCCATATTCCCACATTAATCCCATATTCTCTACCACATCCCCACCACCTACCTACACAAGGGGCAATTTACAATGGTCAATTTACCTATCAACCTGCAAGTCTTTGGCTGTGGGAGGAAACCGGAGCACCCGGTGGAAACCCACGCAGCCACAGAGGGAACTTGCAAACTCCGCACAGGCAGTACCCAGAACCGAACCCGGGTCGCTGGAGCTGCGAGGCTGCGGTGCTAACCACTGCGCCACTGTGCTGCCCTCTATTTATATGGCTACTCCAGTTCAGTTTCTGGTCAATGGCAACCCCCAAGATGTTGATAGTGGGGGATTCAGCGATTGTAATGTCATTGAAAGTCAAGGGGAGATGGTTAGATTCTCTTGTTGGAGATGGTCTTTGCCTGGCACTTGTGTGGCGCGGATGCTACTTGCCACTTATCAGCCCAAGCCTGGATATGTTCCAGGTTTTGCTGCATTTCTACACGGACTGCTTCAGTATCTGAGGAGTCGCGAATGGTGCTGAACATTGTGCATCCCCACTTCTGACCTTATGACTGAAGGAAGGTCATTGATGAAGCAGCTAAAGATGGTTGGGCCGAGGACACTACCCTGAGGAACTCCTGCACTGATCTCCTGGAGCTGAGATGATTGACCTCCAACAACCACAACCATCTTCCTTTGTGCTAGGTTTGACTCCTATCAGCAGAGAGTTTTCCCCCTGATTCCCACTGACTCCAGTTTTGCTCGGGCTCCTTGTTGCCATACTCGGTCAAATGCTGCCTTGATGTCAAGGGCAGTCACTCTCACCTCACCTCTTGGGTTCAGCTCTTTTGTCCATGTTTGAACCAAGGCTGTAACGAGGTCTGGAGTTGAGTGGCCCTGGCGGAACCCAAACTGAGGGTCACTGAGCAGGTTATTGCTAAGCAAGTGCCGCTTGATAGCACTGTTGATGGCATCTTCCATCACAACTGATGATCATAAGTAGACTGATGGAGCGGTAATTGGCCGGGTTGGATTTGTCCTGCTTTTTGTGTACAGGACATACCTGGGCAATTTTCCACATTGCCCGGTAGATGCCAGTGTTGTAGCTGGACTGGAACAGCTTGGCTAGGGGCGCGGCAAGTTCTGGAGCACTGGTCTTCAGTACTATTGCCGGAATATTGTCAGGGCCCATAGCCTTTGCAGTATCCAGTGCCTTCAGTCGTTTCTTGATATCAAGTGGAATGAATCGAATTGCATCTGTTATGCTGGGGACCTCAGGAGGAGGCCGAGATAGATCATGCATTCAGCACTTCTGGCTGAAGATTGTTGCAAATGCTTCAGCCTTATCTTTCGCACGGATGTGCTGGGCTCGCCCATCATTGAGAATGGGGATATTTGTGGAGCCACCTCCTCCAGTTAGTTGTTTAATTGTCCACCACCATTCACAACTGGATGTGGCAGGACTGCAGAGCTTAGATCTGATCCGTTGGTTGTGGGATCGCTTAGCTTTGTCTTTCGCATGCTGCTAATGCTGTTTGGAACGCAAGTAGTCCTGAGTTGTAGCTTCACCAGGTTGACACCTCATTTTGAGGTATGCCTGGTGCTGCTCCTGGCATGCCCTCCTGCTCTCTTCATTGAACCAGGGTTGGTCTCCTGGCTTGATGGTAATGGTAGAATGGGGGATATGCCGGGCCATGAGGTTACAGATTGTGGTTGAATGCAATTCTGCTGATGGCCCACAACACCTCATGGATGCCCAGTTTTGCATTGCTAGATCTGTTCGAAATCTATCCCATTCAGCATGGTGGTAGTGCCACACAGCACGATGGAGGGTATCCTCAATGTGAACACAAGACTTCGTCTCAAGGACTGTGCAGTGGTCACTTCTATCAATACTGTCATGGACAGATGCATCTGCGACAGGCAGATTGGTGAGGTCGATGTCAAGTATGTTTTTCCCTCTTGTTGGTTCCCTCATCAGACCCAGTCTAGCAGCAATGCCCTTTAGGACTCGGCCAGCTCGGTCAGTATTGGTGCTACCAAGTCACTCTTGGTGATGGGCATTGAAATCCCCCACCCAGAGTACATTCTGCGCCCTTGCCACCCTCAGTGCTTCCTCCAAGTGGTGTTCAACATAGAGGAGTACTGACTCATCAGCTGAGGGGGTGGGGTTGGGGGTTTGGGGGGGGGTAGGGAGATGGCGGGGTGGTCAGTTGTAATCAGCAGAAGGCTTCCTTGCCCATGTTTGACCTGATACCATGAGACTTCATGGGGCCTAGAGTCGATGTTGAGGGCTCCCAGGACAACTTCTTCCCGACTGTATACCACTGTGCCCCCACCTCTGCTGCGTCTGTCCTGCTAGTGGGACAGGACATACCCGGGGATGGAGATGGCAGTATCTGGGACATTGTCTGTCAGGTATGGGTTGCATTAGAGTGCTACAATGGAAGTTTGGTAACTGAGGAGGTTCGGTAAGGAGGAAGCGAGGAGCTCCTTTCATTGCCTACCTTTCCTCAGAGTGAGGGGAGCCAAGAGCTTCCGAACAGCACAGCTGACTGGGAGAAGACTCGGAGGACAGAGTTTCCGGATCGGTAAGTATAAAAAACTTACCTCTGGTAAAAAAGCTGAAAGTGACGTCACAGGAAAGCTGTGACCTGATTGGCTGGAAGAATTTTTTTTTTACTGAATTTGAAAATAAAACATTGATAAAAATTGATTAAAACCCTAATTAACGAATTAATAAGTAGAGTAACTAAACCAGAGGGAGGAGATTACTGTATTTACTTAGCATTTAATATTTATAGTAGGAATCTAGCACAATGGGCGGCACAGTGGCGCAGTGGTTAGCACCGCAGCCTCACAGCTCCAGGGACCCGGGTTCGATTCTGGGTACTGCCTGTGCGGAGTTTGCAAGTTCTCCCTGTGTCTGCGTGGGTTTTCGCCGGGTGCTCTGGTTTCCTCCCACATCCAAAGACTTGCAGGTGATAGGTAAATTGGCCATTGTAAATTGCCCCTAGTGTAGGGAGGTGATAGGGAATATGGGATTACTGTAGGATTAGTATAAATGGGTGGTTCTTGGTCGGCACAGACTCGGTGGGCCGAAGGGCCTGTTTCAGTGCTGTATCTCTAAATAAAATTAAAAAAATAAGCACTAGAGACCATATAGTTAATTATAACAATTTGGTAAGGATTTAATAAGTATTTATTTATTTTAAATTAATTTATTAATTAGTGCTAGAAATGTCAGTTAGAGGGGTGAAGTGCTTCACCTGTGACATGTGGGAGGTCCGTGACGCTTCTAGCGTCTGCAGGAAGTGTACCCAGTTGCAGCTCCTCACAGACCGCACGAATCGGTTGGAGCGGCAACTGGATGCACTTGGGAGCATGCAGGTGGTGGAAAGCGTCATAGACAGGAGTTTTAGAGAAGTGGTTACACCCAAGGTGCAGGCAGATAGATGGGTGACCGCTAGAAGGGGCAGGCAGGCAGTGCAGGAATCCCCTGTGGCTATCCCCCTCTCTAACAAGTATACCGTTTTGGATACTGATGGGGGGGATGGCCTATCAGGGGAAAACAGCAGCAGCCAGAGCAGTGGCACCACGGCTGGCACTTTTGTTCAGCAGGGAGGGACAAAGCGCAGAAGAGCAATAGTTATAGGGGACTCTATAGTCAGGGGCACAGACAGGCGCTTCTGTGGACGTGAAAGAGACTCCAGGATGGTATGTTGCCTCCCTGGTACCAGGGTCAAGGATGTCTCTGAACGGACAGGGGGCATTCTGAAGGGGGAGGGTGAACAGCCAGAGGTTGTGGTACACATCAGTACCAATGACATAGGCAGGAAGAGTGACTAGGTCCTGCAGGGGGAGTTTAGGGAGTTAGGTAGAAAGTTAAAAGACAGGATCTCTAGGGTTGGAATCTCGGGATTACTCCCTGTGCCATGTGCCAGTAAGGCGAGAAAGAGGAAGATAGTGCAGCTAACCACGTGGCTGAACAGCTGGTGTAGAAGGGAGGGTTTCAGATATCTGGACCATTGGGATCTCTTCAGGGACAGATGGGACCTGTACAAGAAGGACGGGTTGCATCTACACTGCAGGGGCACTAATATCCTGGCTGTGAGGTTTGCTAGCGTCACTCGGGAGGGTTTAAACTAGTGTGGCAGGAGGGTGGGAACCAAAGCAGTAGGACAGCAAGTGAAATAAATGAGGGGGAACTAGTAAATAAGGCCAGTAAGACTAAGAGGCATCTTGACAAATACATAAATAGGATGGGAATAGAGGGATACGGTCCCCGGAAGTGTAGAAGGTTTTAATTTAGGCAGGCATCAAGATCAGCGCAGGCTTGGAGGGCCGAATGGCCTGTTCCTGTGCTGTACTGTTTTTTGTATGATTCCGTGAGTATGACTAGGTCAGGCTGTTGCTTGACTAGTCTGTGGGACAGCTCTCCCAACTTTGGCACAAGCCCCCAGATGTTAGTCAGGAGGACTTTGCAGGGTCGACAGAGCTGGGTTTGTCGTTGTCGTTTCTGGTGCCATGGTCAATGCCGGGTGGTCCGTCTGGTTGCGTTATTTATTGACTTTATAGCGGTTTGATACAACTGAGTAGCTTGCTAGGCCATTTAAGGGTCACATGTCGGCCAAAGGACAGCAGATTTCCTTCCCTAACGGGCATTAGTGAACCAGTTGGGTTTTTACAACAATGGTTTCATGGCCATGGCCATGACTAGCTTTTAATTCCAGATTTTATTGATTGAATTGGGGCGGCACAGTGGCGTAAGTGGTTAGCACCGCAGCCTCACAGCTCCAGCAACCTGGGTTCAGTTCTGGGTACTGCCTGTGCGGAGTTTGCAAGTTCTCCCTGTGACCGCGTGGTTTTCCGCTGGGTGCTCCCGTTTCCTCTCTCAGCCAAAGACTTGCAGGTTGATAGGTAAATTGGCCGTTGTAAATTGCCCCTAGTGTAGGTAAGTGGTAGGAGAATGAAGGGAAGTTAGGGATGTGGTAGGGAATATGGGATTAATGTAGGATTAGTATAAATGGGTGGCTGATGGTCAGCACAGACTCAGTGGGTCGAAGGGCCTGTTTCAGTGCTGTATCTCTCTATGACTATGAGTGAGAGAATGAGGAGAATTCAAATTCCACTTTCTGCCGTGGTGGAATTTGAACCAATGTCCCCTGAGGAATACCCTGGGTCTCTCAGTTACTAGTCCAGTGATAATACCACTATGCCACCGCCTCTCCATACTATTAAAACATCAGGACTACATTATTGTGGCGCAGTGGTTAGCACCGCAGCCTCACAGCTCCAGCGACCCGGGTTTGGTTCTGGGTACTGCCTGTGCGGAGTTTGCAAGTTCTCTCTGTGACCGCGTGGGTTTCCTCCGGTTTCCTCCCACATGCCAAAGACATGCAGGTTGATAGATAAATTGGTCATTGTAAATTGCCTCTCGTGTAGGTAGGAGAGTGGGGGGATGTGGTAGGGAATATGGGATTAATGTAGGATTAGTATAAATGGGTAGTTGTTGGTCGGTACAGACTTGGTGGGCCGAAGAGCCTGTTTCAGTGCTGTATCTCTCTATGATACTTCAAATATAACCCAAGATTCAAGGAAGCACACAGAACAAAACTCAGCAAAAGCATTAAACTCCTCAGTCTTGCCCCTTTCTAATCTAACCCAGGTTTGAATTTGAAGCATAGTTCAAAGGAAATTCGATAGTTGCTTGAAAAATAGGATATTTAATGGTCGGGGGAGCATGGGGGGGCGGGGGGGCAGGTAGTAGGATAATTTTGGGTGCAATATTAAAGGATACAGGGAGTGAGGCGGAGAGCGAAATTAGACTGCGTGGGATATTAAAGGGTGTAAGGAGTTGCTCCTACGGTCTCTGACTAAGATGTTATCAGAATTTATATAACATTTTGTCATTTACAAGGAAAGGTGACTTATTAAATTGATTCCACTTAAAACTGGAGGAATAATCGGGGATTGGAGAAATTAATCCCACCTCTCGGAGCTCAATTAAAAATGCCTGGGGTTAAATGGGCAGTGTTCCGAACAACATTCCCTCTAATTCTATTTTGAATTGTGTAGGCGATATATTTAGTTCGTGGCTGCTTTTAGTTTTCTTGCATGGCCATGCACGTAACTTAAAGGGGCTGACTTGTGCATGGCCTGTTGTGGGGACTTTCGGGTTGCTGCACAGTTACGCAACTGAGAACATTGGTTCTCAGCCAATTACAGGTTAACAGGTGCCTAATTTTAAATGCAATACTCACAGTCTGGCCGATAGCCCACACTTCGCGGAGTTCGTTTAACCAGCAGACTATTAAAAAGGAAGAGACTGTTAGCTGAACAATGGAATGACAATTTCACTGCCCAGTGGAATTTCAGAGTCAAGCAGAAGAATTTAAATATGAGGCTAAACAGAATTCAATGTTTCCGACTCATGTTTAACTTTGAACCATTTAAGACACAAAGATCATTTATTTCATATAATTATTAAATCACTGTTCAGCTGGACTTGTCCCCCTCCCATCACACCAAGTACTAACACAAAAAAAAATAATAAATAAAAGCAAACAAATTGCTGGAAATATCAACACAGAGAATAGTCAATTTGGGTGTAAACTTTCGAGAGCAAAATTCTATTCAATACAAATAGCTGAAGTAGAATCTTGGGTTTGATCCTGAGACAGCAGGAATAACCCCTCTGAAAGCTGGGTTGCTCTAATCATGAGGATGGGGAGCAAGAGACATGGTCAGCAGAGCTGCTGGTTCAGGAAGGCTATGGTGCCAGGTCCCAGGAAGGTGGGGGCAAGGTCCATGGAATGCGAACTAAATTAATATATAAAATATGTATGACTGGTGATTGTAGAGCTGACAGTAACACAAGGCCATAAAGCGTTTAGGAAATCTATTGTCCACTGCTTACATATGTCACTAGCTGGCACCAGATGGGTTTCGCACATGAGGCTTACCTCACCACTTTCACCATGTTGGGTTTGTAATCCTGCAACATGGTCAGCAGAGTCTGCATTGTTTTACCCGTGTCAATTATGTCCTGTGAATAAAAGGATGAAGTTTGACCCGGTGTATCATCTTCACAGAAAGTAATGTGTGCCTCCACGTCATGGGGCAGTGCTCCCCTACCCCCGCTCACCAGCACTCCCCATTCTTCTGCCATCCCTTTTGTCATCCCCAGACTTGATTATTCTCTCCGTACCAGTCTCCCATCTTCCACCCCCAATGATCTTCAGCTCACTGTAGCTTTGCTGCCCCTATCCTAACTCCCTGGGCTGAATTTTACGAGCCCCTTGACGTCGGGGGTCGTGGCAGGGGGGCCCGTACAATTCTGCCGGGAGTGACCCACCTCGGGCCCCGACGTTGAGAAGGCCCCGTCAGATATTACCGGCGGCAGGGGGACCTCGGTGCGGCCTCCCCTGCAACTTAGCGACGGGGCCTTCATCTAAATATTAAAATGAGCATTAATAAAATGCAAATTTACTCACCTGCCATCACACGCCAATTTTACATTTCACTGGATGCAACTCGCATGCCTTCAGAACTCCGTTGGAGTTCGAGGCAAGACACAGGTGGGGAGGGGGGAAGGAATAAAATTATCAGGGCGGGGGGGGGGTGGGGGAAGTGGGGAAAACACTGTTTATTGGCTGTGAGGATGGTGGGAGGGGTTGAAGGGCAAATGTGAAAAGGTTGGGGGGAAGTTTGGGTCGGGAATAAAATAAGTTTTCAGAATAAAAGACAATGAAAAGACTATTGAGGGGATTGGGATAGGGCCTCCATCTTCTCATTATTTAATAAAAACAAATTAAATGTAATATGCCTTTAAAAAATTAAAATTTTGCTAAGGGCTTAAAGCCCTTTAATAATGGCGCCAGCGTCTGCGCGGTGGCGCCAGACGCCATTGCTGGGGACGTGGCAACTGCCCCCTCTATGTCATCGGGGCGGCTGCTCCACCCCCTCTATTTAAATGAGCCCCCGTGCGTAATATCGCAGGGGCTCTGCGGCGGCACCTCCATGTTGGAAGGCCACCGCTTTCACAGTGCGCCACCGTGGAGTGCAGCGCGCTGATAAAATTCAGCCCCCCCGTGTTCAAACTCACAGCAAGTAACGTTCACTCAGCCCTAAGCTACATTAGCTCACAATGCCTCAAATTTAAAATTGGTACGCTCATGTTTAAAGTCTCTCTCACACTCCCCATCTTTGTAATCTCCTCCAGCCATACAAAACCCTGGTCCTCTCATGCATCCACCCCAAAACCACCTTTCACCCCACCAATGGAGGCCATGCCTTCAGCTGTCTGGATCTTGAGTTCTGAAATTCCCTCCTAAACCTCTCTGCCTCTCTCTCCTCTTTTAAGATGCTCCTGAAAACCTACTTCTTTGACCAAGCTTTTGGTCACTTCTACTAGTATCACCTTATGTGGCTCAGCTCGTAGGGACTGCAGCGGTTCAAGAAGGCAGCTCAGCACCACCTTCGCAAAGGCAATTAGGGGTGGGAAACAAATGCTGGCCTGGCAAGAAATGCTCACATCCTTGAAAGAATAAAAAAATCATCCATGTTTGTCTGATTACGCTTTTCTGAAGTGCCTTTGGATGCTGGTCGATGGTAATGGTGACGTGTATGCGTGTGGATATATATATATATATTCAAATCACACGCAGCTTCCACAGTGCGGACTGCGACACCGACCACTCCCTGGTGTGCAGTAAGGTTAGACTCAAACCAAAGAAGCTGCATCACTCCCAAGCAGAAAGGCCACCCGCGCATCAACATGAACAGAATTTCTCATCCACAGCTGTAACGTAAGTTTCTAAATTCACTTGAAAAAGCCCTTCAAAACACTCCCACAGGGGATGCAGAGACCGAGTGGGCCCACATCGGAGACACCATCTATGACTCAGCTATGACCACCTATGGCAAACGTTTGAAGCAGAATGCAGACTGGTATCAATCTCACTTTGAAGAGCTGAAATCTGTCATAGCCGCCAAGCGTATTGCACTGCTGAACTACAAGAAAGCCCCCAGCGAGTTAACATCCGTAGCACTTAAAGCAGCCAGAAGCGCTACACAAAGAACAGCCAGGCGCTGCGCAAATGACTACTGGCAACACCTATGCAGTCATATTCAGCTTGCCTCAGACACCGTAAACATCAGAGGAATGTATGATGGCATTAAGAGAGCTTTTGGGCCAACCATCAAGAAGATCGCCCCCCTCAAATGTAAATCAGGGGACACAATCACTGACCAACGCAAGCAAATGGACCACTGGTTTGAGCACTACCTAGAACTGTACTCCAGGGAGAATGTTGTCACTGAGACCGCCCTCACTGCAGCCCAGCCTCTACCAGTCATGGATGAGCTGGACATACAGCCAACAAAATCGGAACTCAGTGATGCCATTGATTCTCTAGCCAGTGGAAAAGCCCCTGGGAAGGACAGCATTACCCCTGAAATAATCAAGAATGCCAAGCCTGCTATACTCTCAGCACTACATGAACTGCTATGCCTGTGCTGGGACGAGGGAGCAGTACCCCAGGACATGCGCGATGCCAATATCATCACCCTCTATAAGAACAAGGGTGACCGCGGTGACTGCAACAACTGCTGTGGAATCTCCCTGCTCAGCATAGTGGGGCAAGTCTTCGTTCGAGTCGTTTTAAACAGACTCCAGAAGCTGGCTGAGCGTGTCTATCCTGAGGCACAGTGTGGCTTTCGAGCAGAGAGATCCACCATTGACATGCTGTTCTCCCTTCGTCAGATACAGGGGAAAGACTTGCAGGTTGATAGGTGAATTGGCCGTTATAAAATTGCCACCAGTATAGGTAGGTGGTAGGGGAATATAGGGACAGGTGAGGATGTGGTAGGAATAGGGGATTAGTGTAGGATTAGTATAAATGGGTGGTTAATGGTCGGCACAGACTCGGTGGGCCGAAGGGCCTGTTTCAGTGCTGTATCTCTAAATCTAAAATTGAAATGCCATAAGCAACAGATGCGCCTCTACATTGCTTTCATTGATCTCACCAAAGCCTTTAACCTCGTCAGCAGACGTGGTCTCCAGACTACTAGAAAAGATCGGATGTCCACCAAAGATACTATGCATCATCACCTCATTCCATGACGATATGAAAGGCACAATTCAACATAGCGGCGCCTCATCAGACCCCTTTTCCTATCCTGAGTGGCATGAAACAGGGCTGTGTTCTCGCACCTACACTGTTTGGGATCATCATCTCCCTGCTGCTCTCACATGCGTTCAAGTCTTCAGAAGACGGAATTTTCCTCCACACAAGATTAGGTGGCAGGTTGTTCAACCTTGCCCGTCTTCGAGCGAAGACCAAAATACGGAAAGTCCTCATCAGGGAACTCCTCTTTGCTGACGATGCTGCATTAACATCTCACACTGAAGAGTGTCTGCAGAGTCTCATCGACAGGATTCCGGCTGCATGCAACGAATTTGGCCTAACCATCAGCCTCAAGCAAATGAAAATCATGGGACAGGACGTCAGAAATGCTCCATCCATCAATATTGGCGACCACGCTCTGGAAGTTGTTCAAGAGTTCACCTACCTAGGCTCAACTATCACCAGTAACTTGTCTCTTGATGCCGAAATCAACAAGCGCATGGGAAAGGCTTCCACTGCTATGTCCAGACTGGCCAGGAGAGTGTGGGAAAATGGCGCACTGACACAGAACACAAAAGTCCGAGTGTATCAAGCCTGTGTCCTCAGTACCTTGCTCTATGGCAGCGAGGCCTGGACAACGTATGTCAGCCAACAGCGACGTCTCAATTCATTCCATCTTTGCTGCCTCCGGAGAATCCTTGGCACAAGCTGGCAGGACCGTATCTCCAACACAGGAGTCCTCAAGGCGGCCAACATCCCCAGCATATACACCCTACTGAGTCAGCGGCGCTCGAGATGGCTTGGCCATGTGAGCCGCATGGAAGATGGCAGGATCCCCAAAGACACATTGTACAGCGAGCTCATCACTGGTATCAGACCCACCGACCGTCCATGTCTCCGCTTTAAAGACGTCTGCAAATGCGACATGAAGTCCTGTGACATTGATCACAAGTCGTGGGAGTCAGTTGCCAGTGATCGCCAGAGCTGGTGGACAGCCATAAAGGCGGGGCTAAAGTGTGGCGAGTCGAAGAGACTTAGCAGTTGGCAGGAAAAAAGACAGAAACGCAAGGGGAGAGCCAACTGTGTAACAGCCCCGACAACCAATTTTATCTGCAGCACCTGTGGAAGAGTCTGTCACTCTCGAATTGGCCTTTATAGCCACTTCAGGCGCTGCTTCACAAACCACTGACCACCTCCAGGTGCTTACCCATTGTCTCTCGAGACAAGGAGGCCAAAGAAGAAGATATATATGAATAAAAATGATATATAATATTGAAGGGTCTCCTGACAACGCAGAACAAGCACAGAGCAATTGCCGATGTCATCAGTGCGTTCGAACATTTGCCACCTTGCCAGTATGAATCCGCGCATGTGTGTTTATTGTTCTGTCTATATGAAGGAGTGCAGTCCAGGCCATGACACCAATGGGTATGGAACTGAACAGGAGGGAGCAGCAAAGTGCAGAAATGCAGTTGTTATAGGTGATTGCATAGTCAGGGGGACAGATATGCATTTCTGTAACCATTACTGTGAATCCTGCATAGTGTGTTGCTTTCTTGGTGCCAAGGTAAAGGTCTTCATGGAGAGGGTGCAGGATGTTCTGCAGGGGGAATGGAGTGAACCAGAAGTTGTAGAACACAATGGTACCAACAACATAGCAAGGGCAGGTAATGAGGTCCTATGGTCAGACTATCAGGAGCTAGGGAGGAAGTTAAAGAGTAGGACCTCAATGGTAGTAATCTCTGGACTATTCCCAGTGTAACGTGCTAGTGAGATTAGAAATAGGAAGATAAGAAAGATCAATGTGTGGCTTGAAGCATGGTACAGGAGGGAGGGCTACAGATTCTTGGGGCATTAGGACCAGTTCTGGGGCAGGAGGTACCTATTCAAAAGGGAACAATGCCCTCGTGGGGAGATTCACTAGTGTGGTTGGGGAGGGTTTAAACTAAATTGGCAGGGGGATGGGCACCAGCATATAGAAGTAGAAAAGAGGAATAAGATGCATAATGCGAGAGCGTAAGGCAGTACTAGAGGAGAGTAGTTCCATATTAGATGGAGGTGCACTGAGAAGGACGAGAATATAAAGACAGGAATGCAATGCATATGTGCAAATGCACAAAGTGTGGTTAATAAGGTTGGTGAATTAAAAGCACAAACAGTAGTATGGGAATATGATATAGTGGCAAATAACTGAAAAGTGGCTTAAAAATGGTGAGGGCCGGATTCTTAATTTACACGGATATAAAAAGTGTTCAGAAAAGATAGAGAAGGAAAAAAGGGAGGTGGGTGGCAGTCCTGATTAGGGAAGACATTATAGTGCTGGAAAAAGAACAGAATCCATTTGATTAGAGTTGAGGAGCACAAGGCCTCATAACTGAGAGGGAGAGGGAGGAGCAAATCTGCAGGGAAATCACAGAGATGTGCAAGAACTATAGAGTGGTGATGCTGGGGGACTTTACTTACCCAAATATCGATTGGGATAATTTTAGAGTAAAGGGTGAGGAGGAGGAATTTCTGAAATGCGTTCAGGAGAGCTGGGCAGGTGGAAGGAGTGGCAGTGATCATAATTCAATTAATTTTAACATAATTATGACAAAGGACAGAGGTGGAACAGGAATTAAAGTTCTAAATTGGGGTAAGGCCAATTTTACTAAGCGGAGAAGAGATTTAGCAAACGTGGAATGGAAACAAACAGCTACTTGTAGGTAAATCAGTACCAGAGCAGTGGGAGGCATTCAAAGGGGAGATTCAAGGGATTCAAAGTAAACCTGCTCACACAAACAAAAATGGTGGAACGGCCAAATCTAGAGCTCCCTGGACATCAAGGAGCTTACAGGATAAGATAAAGCAGAAAAGGAAAATGTATATCAGACACTGAGAACTCAAGATGACAGAAAGCCGAGAGGAGGATACAAAGTGCAGGGATGACATCGAAATGGAAACTTGGAAAGCAAATGATGGGTTGAAGTGTGTCTATTTTAACGCAAGAAGTGTCAGGAATAAGGGTGATGAACTTAGAGCATGGATCAGTACTTGGGAGCTACGATGTTGTGGCCGTTACGGAGACTTGGATATCACAGGGGCAGGAATGGATGTTGGATGTTCCAGGGTTTAGATGTTTCAAAAGGAATAGGGAGGGAGGTAAAAGAGGTGGGGGAGTGGCATTGCTAATCAGGGATAGTATCACAGCTGCAGAAAGGGAGATCGTCGAGGAGGGTTTGTCTACTGAGTCAGTATGGGTGGAAGTCAGAAAGAGGAAAGGAGCAGTCACTTTATTGGGAGTTTTCTATAGACCCCCCAATAGCAACAGAGACACGGAGGAACAGATTAGGAGGCAGATTTTGGAAAGGTGCAGAAGTAACAGGGTTGTTGTCATGGGTGACTTCAACTTCCCTAATATTGATTGGAACCTCCTCAGTGCAAATAGTTTGGATGGAGCAGATTTTGTCAGGTGTGTCCAGGAAGGTTTCCTGACTCAATATGTAGATAGGCCGACTAGAGGGGAGGCGATGTTGGATTTGGTGCTTGGCAACGAACCAGGCCAGGTGGCAGATCTCTCAGTGGGACAGCATTTCGGTGATAGTGATCACAACTCCCTGACCTTTACTATAGTCATGGAGAGGGATAGGAGCAGACGGGATGGGAAAATATTTAATTGGGGGAGAGGGAATTACAATGCTATTAGGCAGGAACTGGGGAGCTTAAATTGGGAACAGATGTTCTCAGGGAAATGCACGACAGAAATGTGGAGGTTGTTTAGGGAGCACTTGCTGCGACTGCTGGATAGGTTTGTCCCGATGAGGCAAGGAAGGGATGGTAGGGTGAAGGAACCTTGGATGACAAGAGATGTGGAACAGCTAGTCAAGAGGAAGAAGGAAGCTTACTTAAGGTTGAGGAAGCAAGGATCAGACAGGGCTCTAGAGGGTTACAAGGTAGCCAGGAAGGAACTGAAGAATGGACTTAGGAGAGCTAGAAGGGGACATGAAAAAGTTTAGAGATGCAGCACTGAAACAGGCCCTTCGGCCCACCGAGTCTGTGCCGACCACCAACCACCCATTTATACTAATCCTACACTAATCCCATATTCCTATCACATCCTCACTGTCCCTATATTCCCCTACCACCTACCTATACTAGTGGCAATTTATAATGGCCAATTTACCTACCAACCTGCAAGTCTTTTGGCAGGTAGGATTAAGGAAAATCCCAAGGCTTTCTACACTTATGTGAGGAATAAGAGGATGGCCAGAGTGAGGGTAGGGCCGATCAGGGATAGTGGAGGGAACTTGTGCCTGGAGTCGAAGGAGGTAGGGGAGGTCCTTAATGAATACTTTGCTTCAGTAAGAGGGACCTTGTCGTTTGTGAGGACAGCGTGAAACAGGCTGATATGCTCGAACAGGTTGATGTTAAGAAGGAGGATGTGCTGGAAATTTTGAAAGACATGAGGATAGATAAGTCCCCGGGGCCAGACGGGATATACCCAAGGTTATTACGGGAAGCGAGGGAACAGATTGCCACGCCTTTGGCGATGATCTTTGCGTCCTCACTGTCCACTGGAGTAGTACCAGATAATTGGAGGGTGGCAAATGTTATTCCCTTGTTCAAGAAAAGGAATAGGGATAACCCTCGGAATTACAGACCAGTCAGTCTTAAGTCGGTGGTGGGCAAATGACTGGAGAGGATTCTGAGAGACAGGATTTATGATTATTTGGAAAAGCATAGTTTGATGAGAGATAGTCAGCATGGCTTTGTGAGGGGCAGGTCATGCCTCACAAGCCTTATTGAATTCTTTGAGAATGTGACAAAACACATTGATGAAGGAAGAGCAGTGGGTGTGGTGTATATGGATTTTAGCAAGGCGTTTGATAAGGTTCTCCATGGTAGGCTCATTCAGAAAGTAAGGAGGCATGGGATACAGGGAAATTTAGCTTCTAGATACAGAATTGGCTGGCCCATAGAAGACAGAGGGTGGTAGTAGATGGAAAGTATTCAGCCTGGAGCTCGGTGACCAGTGGTGTCCCGCAGGGATCTGTGCTGGGACCTCTGCTCTTTGTGATTTTTATAAATGACTTGGATGAGGAAGTGGAAGGCTGGGTTAGTAAGTTTGCCGATGACACAAAGGTTGCTGGAGCTGTGGATAGTGTGGAGGGCTGTTGTAGGTTGCAATGGGACATTGACAGGATGCAGAGCTGGGCTGAGAAGTGGCAGATGGAGTTCAACCTGGAAAAGTGTGAAGTGATTCATTTTGGAAGGTCGAATTTGAATGCAGAATGCTTAAAGACAGGATTCTTGGCAGTGTGGAGGAACAGAGGGATCTTGGGGTCCACGTCCATGGATCCCTCAAAGTTGCCACCCAGGTTGATAGGGTTGTTAAGAAGGCGTATGGGGTGTTGGCTTTCATTAACAGGGGGATTGAGTTTAAGAGCCGCGAGGTTATGCTGCAGCTCTATAAAGCCCTGGTTAGACCACACTTGGAATATTGTGCTCAGTTCTGGACGCCTCATTATAGGAAGGATGTGGAAGCTTTAGAGAGGGTGCAGAGGAGATTTACCAGGATGCTGCCTGGACTGGAGGGCATGTCTTAAGAAAGGTTGAGGGAGCTAGGGCTTTTCTCATTGGAGCGAAGAAGGATGAGAGGTGACTTGATAGAGGTGTACAAGATGATGAGAGGCATAGATAGAGTGGATAGCCAGAGACTTTTTCCCACGATGGAAAGGGCCATCACCAGGGGGCATAATTTTAAGGTGATTGGAGGAAGGTTTAGGGGAGATGTCAGAGGTAGGTTCTTTACACAGAGAGTGGTGGGTGCGTGGAATGCACTGCCAGCGGTGGTAGTAGAAGCAGATACATTAGGGACATTTAAGCGACTCTTGGATAGGTACATGGATGATAGTAGAATGAAGGGTATGTAGGTAGTTTGATCTTAGAGTAGGTTAGAGGGTCGGCACAACATCGTGGGCCGAAGGGCCTGTACTGTGCTGTATAGTTCTATGTTCAAAGAGAGGGCATGAAAGAATATTGGCAAGCAAAATCAAAAAGAACCCAAAGATGTTTTATCAATACATTAGTAGTATAATTAAGGATAACTAAAGAAAGAGTCGGGCTCAGAAAACATCAAAAGGGTAACCTATGCGTGGAGGCGGAAGATGTGAGTGTGGTTCTTAATGAATACTTTGCGTTTGTTTTCACAAAAGAGGGGTCAATGCAGATACTGTAGTTAAGGAGGAGCAGTGTAAAGTATTGGATGTGATAAACATAGGGTGAGAGGAAGTATTAAAGGGATTAGCATCCTTGGAAATGAATAAATCACCAGGGCCGGATGAAGTATACCCCAGGCTGTTTAAAGAGGTCAGGGAGGAAATCATGGAAGGTCTGACCATTATTTTCCAATCCTCACTGGATGCAGGTTTGGTGCCAGAGGATTGGAGGTCTGCTGACGTCGTACCTTTGTTTAAAAAGGGAGCAAGGGATAGACCGAATAATTAGAGGTCAGTCTAACTTGGTTGTGGGCAAATATTGGAATCAATTCTGAGAGACAGGATAAACTGTCACTTAGAAAGGCATGGATTAATCAAGGATAGTAAGCATGGATTTGTTAAGGAATATGGATTTGTTTCATTGCAGCAGCTTTTTCGGGAGCAGAGAGTGCGAGCGAGTGAGCAGCTGGGAAGCAGCTTTTTCGGGAGCAGAGAGTGCGAGCGAGTGAGCAGCTGGGAAGCAGCTTTTTCGGGAGCAGAGAGTGCGAGCGAGTGAGCAGCTGGGAAGGTCAGTTTGAAAGTAAACTTAATTTCCTTTTGTTTTCGGCGGAGACCAGGGGGCTGCTGGGTAAGTAAAACCCTATATATTTGGGCCGTTTCTGAACCCGAGACACTACACCTGTAGTGTCTCCCACCCGCCCTCCTCCTCTAACCAAAAAAAAGGACTCGGTGGTGTGTAGATAAGGTAAGGCTTTTTTTATTTCTCTTTTTTGCTTTATCGTATGATTGGTTAAAAACTTTTCGTTCCTTTTTCATTTAACTAAGTTTAAGCTTAAGATTAAAAATGGCAGGAGATCTCAGACCCGTGTCATGCTCCTCTTGCTCAATGTGGGAGCTCAGGGACATGGCTGATGTCCCTGACTCCTTCACGTGCAGGAGGTGTGTCCAGCTGCAGCTCTTGTTAGACCACATGACGGCTCTGGAGCTGCGGATGGACTCACTTTGGAGCATTCGCGATGCTGAGGAGGTCGTGGATAGCACGTTTAGCGAATTGGTCACACCGCAGATTAGGATTGCTGAGGGAGAAAGGGAATGGGTGACCAAAAGGCAGAGAAAGAGCAGGAAGGCAGCGCAGGTGTCCCCTGCGGTCATCTCCCTCCACAACAGGTATACCGTTTTGGATACTGTTGAGGGAGATGGCTCACCAGGGGAAGGCAGCAGTAGCCAGGTTCATGGCACCGTGGCTGGCTCTGCTGTTCAGAAGGGCGGGAAAAAGAGTGGAAGGGCTATAGTCATAGGGGATTCGATTGTAAGGGGAGTAGATAGGCGGTTCTGTGGTCGAAAACGAGACTCCCGAATGGTATGTTGCCTCCCAGGTGCACGGGTCAGGGATGTCTCAGATCGGCTGCAGAACATTCTGAAGGAGGAGGGTGAACAGCCAGTTGTCGTTGTGCACATAGGCACCAATGATATAGGTAATAAACGGGATGAGGTCCTACAAGCAGAATTTAGGGAGTTAGCAGCCAAGTTAAAAAGTAGGACCTCAGAGGTAGTAATCTCAGGATTGCTACCAGTGCCACGTGATAGTCAGAGTAGAAATGAAAGAATAGTCAGGATGAATGCGTGGCTTGAGAGATGGTGCAGGAGGGAGGGGTTCAGATTTTTGGGACATTGGGACTGGTTCTGGGGGAGGTGGGACTATTACAAATTGGACGGTCTACACCTGGGCCGGACTGGAACCAATGTCCTTGGGGGTGCTTTTGCTAACGCTGTTGGGGAGGGTTTAAACTAATGTGGCAGGGGGATGGGAACCAAAGGAGGTCAGTGGAGAGTAAGGATGTAGTAACTAAAGCCTGTAAGGAACTAGATAATGAAGTCAGCGTGACTAAGGGAAATAGTAGGCAGGGAGCAGATGATGAAAGCAAAGGGACTGGTGGTCTGAGGTGTATTTGTTTTAATGCAAGAAGTGTAATAGGTAAGGCAGATGAACTTAGGGCTTGGATTAGTACCTGGGAGTATGATGTTATTGCTATTACTGAGACTTGGTTAAGGGAAGGGCATGATTGGCAACTAAATATCCCAGGATACCGATGCTTCAGGCGGGATCGAGAGGGAGGTAAAAGGGGTGGAAGAGTTGCATTACTGGTCAAAGAGGATATCACAGCTGTGCTGAAGGAAGGCACTATGGAGGACTGGAGCTGTGAGGCAATATGGGCAGAACTCAGAAATAGGAAGGGTGCGGTAACAATGTTGGGGCTGTACTACAGGCCTCCCAACAGCGAGCGTGAGATAGAGGTACAAATATGTAAACAGATTATGGAAAGCTGTAGGAGCAACAGGGTGGTGGTGATAGGAGATTTTAATTTTCCCAACATTGACTGGGTTTCCCTTAGTGTTAGAGGTCTAGATGGAGCAGAATTTGTAAGGAGCATCCAGGAGGGTTTTCTAGAGCAGTATGTAAATAGTCCAACTCGGGAAGGGGCCATACTGGACCTGGTGTTAGGGAATGAGCCGGGCCAGGTGGTTGACGTTTCAGTAGGTGGCTACTTTGGGAATAGTGATCACAATTCCGTAAAGTTTTAGAATACTCATGGACAAAGACGAGAGTGGTCCTAAAGGAAGAGTGCTAAATTGGGGGAAGGCCAACTATACCAAAATTCGGCAGGAGCTGGGGAATGTAGATTGGGAGCAGCTGTTTGAAGGTAAATCCACATTTGATATGTGGGACGCTTTTAAAGAGAGGTTGATTAGCGTGCAGGAGAGACATGTTCCTGTGAAAATGAGGGGTAGAAATGGCAAGATTAGGGAACCATGGATGACAGGTGAAATTGTGAAACTAGCTAAGAGGAAAAAGGAAGCATACATAAGGTCTAGGCGGCTGAAGAAAGACGAAGCTTTGAAAGAATATCGGGATTGTAGGCGCAATCTGAAACGAGGAATTAAGAGGGCTAAAAGGGGTCATGAAATATCTTTAGCAAACAGGGTTAAGGAAAATCCCAAAGCCTTTTATTCATATATAAGGAGCAAGAGGGTAACTAGAGAAAGGATTGGCCCACTCAAGGACAAAGGAGGAAAGTTATGCATGGAGTCAGAGAAAATGGGTGAGATTCTAAACGAGTACTTTGCATCGGTATTCACCGAGGAGAGGGACATGAAGGATGTTGAGGTTAGGGACAGATGTTTGATTACTCTAGGTCAAGTCGGCATAAGGAGGGAGGATGTGTTGGGTATTCTAAAAGGCATTAAGGTGGACAAGTCCCCAGGTCCGGATGGGATCTATCCCAGGTTACTGTGGGAAGCGAGAGAGGAAATAGTTGGGGCCTTAACAGATATCTTTGCAACATCCTTAAACACGGGTGAGGTCCTGGAGGACTGGAGAATTGCTAATGTTGTCCCCTTGTTTAAGAAGGGTAGCAGGGATAATCCAGGTAATTATAGACCGGTGAGCCTGACGTCAGTGGTAAGAAGCTGCTGGAGAAGATACTGAGGGATAGGATCTATTCCCATTTGGAAGAAAATGGGCTTATCAGTGATAGGCAACATGGTTTTGTGCAGGGAAGGTCATGTCTTACCAACTTAATAGAATTCTTTGAGGAAGTGACAAAGTTGATTGATGAGGGAAGGGCTGTAGATGTCGTATACATGGACTTCAGTAAGGCGTTTGATAAGGTTCCCCATGGTAGGCTGATGGAGAAAGTGAAGGCGCATGGGGTCCAAGGTGCACTAGCTAGATGGATAAAGAACTGGCTGGGCAACAGGAGACAGAGAGTAGCAGTGGAAGGGAGTTTCTCAAAATGGAGACGTGTGACCAGTGGTGTTCCACAGGGATCCGTGCTGGGACCACTGTTGTTTGTGATATACATAAATGATTTGGAGGAAAGTATAGGTGGCCTGATTAGCAAGTTTGCAGACGACACTAAGATTGGTGGAGTAGCAGATAGTGAAGGGGACTGTCAGAGAATACAGCAGAATATAGATAGACTGGAGAGTTGGGCAGAGAAATGGCAGATGGAGTTCAATCAGGGCAAATGCGAGGTGATGCATTTTGGAAGATCCAATTCAAGAGTGAACCATACAGTAAATGGAAAAGTCCTGGGGAAAATTGATGTACAGAGAGATTTGGGTGTTCAGGTCCATTGTTCCCTGAAGGTGGCAACGCAGGTCAATAGAGTGGTCAAGAAGGCATACGGCATGCTTTCCTTCATCGGACGGGGTATTGAGTACAAGAGTTGGCAGGTCATGTTACAGTTGTTTAAGACTTTGGTTCGGCCACATTTGGAATACTGCGTGCAGTTCTGGTCGCCACATTACCAAAAGGATGCGGATGCTTTGGAGAGGGTGCAGAGGAGGTTCACCAGGATGTTGCCTGGTATGGAGGGCGCTAGCTATGAAGAGAGGTTGAGTAGATTAGGATTATTTTCATTAGAAAGATGGAGGTTGAGGGGGGACCTGATTGAGGTGTACAAAATCATGAGGGGTATAGACAGGTTGGATAGCAAGAAGCTTTTTCCCCAGAGTGGGGGATTCAATTACTAGGGGACACGAGTTCAAAGTGAAAGGGGAAAAGTTTAGGGGGGATATGCGTGGAAAGTTCTTTACGCAGAGGGTGGTGGGTGCCTGGAACGCGTTGCCAGCGGAGGTGGTAGACGCGGGCACGATAGCGTCTTTTAAGATGTATCTAGACAGATACATGAATGGGCAGGAAGTAAAGAGATACAGACCCTTCGAAAATAGGCGACAGGTTTAGATAGAGGATTTGGATCAGCGTAGGCTTGGAGGGCCGAAGGGCCTGTTCCTGTGCTGTAATTTTCTTTTGTTTGTTCTTTGAAAGGTTGTGTCTGACTAACTTGATTGAATTTTTTTAAGGAAATAACAAAGAGGATTGATGAGGGTAGTGCAGTGGATGTGGTCTACATGGATTTTTAACAAGGCTTTTGACAAGGTCCCACATGGCAGACACGTTAAAAAAATAAAAGCCCATGGGATCCAGGGGAATGTAGCAAGGTGGATACAAAATTGGCTCAGTGGCAGGAAACAAAGGATAATTGTTGACAGGTGTTTTTGTGACTGGAAGGCTGTTTCCAGTGGGGTTCTGCAGGACTCAGTACTAGGTCCCTGCTTTTTGAGCTCAATATTAACAATTTGGATGTAAATGTTGGAGGAATGATCAGGAAGTTTGCAGATGACACAAAAATTGGCCATGTGGTTGATAGCGAGGGGGGTAGGGGTTGGGCCTATATTCTCTGGAGTTTAGAAGAATGAGAGGTGATCTAATTGAGACATACAAGATTCTGAAAGGGCTTGACAGGGTAGAAGCTGAGAGATTGTTTCTGGTGGTCAGGGAATCTCGAACACGGGGACACAGTCTCAGGATAAGGGGCCAATCATTCAGGACCGAGATGAGAAATTACTACACTCAAAGGGTTGTGAATCCTTGGAATACTCTACCCCAGAGGGTTGTGGTTGCTTCATCATTGAATACATTTAAGGCTGGGATAGGTAGATTTCGGTCTCATAGGGTATCAAGGGTTATGGGGAGCGGGCAGGAAAGTAGAATTGAAGCCCAAGCTTTAATTGTTCAGAGGCAGTACTTCCACCCGCCTGAGGGAGGAAGTCCTGCCTCATTGAGCTGCCGACCAATCAGCGGGCCAGCAGCACTGGTGGAGCAGTAGCCACTGCTGGGAACACAGCCGAGGAGTGCAGTTAAATTTGGGTTGCCTCGCCGGGGGTAATCGGTCGGGCCCTGGCGAGGCAAAGGTGGTCGTTTGGGGGGAGCGGGAAGTGGGTGGGGGGGGGGGGGGGGGGTGGGGGTGTCTTGGGTCCTGGGGGTGATTGGGGAAGCAGGGGTGGCCCAGCTCCAGGACGCCCGCTTGCCACAGGTATAATCCCCGTGGAGGCAGACGAAGGCCCTTAAATGGCCGTTAATTGGCAACTTAAGGGCCTTGATTGGCCTAGGGCGGGCAGCCCATTTTCCACCCCCCCGTACGTAAAGTGGGGCAGAGATGGGAGCGGGTCAAGAAGGCCTCCCGGAGCCTCCCACTCCATTTTACACTACCCCCCTTCCACCATCCGGCTCGCTGGGGTGGCATAAAATTCCGGCCAATGAGTCTACAGGTTTTAGTCCTTTTGAATTAGTTTATGGACATGAGATAAGAGGTCCTCAAAAACTAATTAAAGAAAATTTTTTATAACAGAGGGATGAATCTTCTGTACTCGATTATGTATCCATGTTCCGGGAGCGGCTCACAAGAGCCTGCAAAGTGGCTCAGGAACACCTTAAAAGCTTCCCGAACAACCATGAAGAAATAGCAGACAAGCACGTCAAGATCCGAACATTTCAACCAGGGGACGAAGTGTTAGTATTACTGCCTTTACAGGGTAAACCGCTGAAAGCACGGTTCAGCAGTCCATATAAAGTGGTCAAAAGAATTGGTAAGGTAAGTTACTTGATTGTCTTCCCAGATCGCAGGAAAAAGAGTTAGCTGTGTCATATCAATATGTTGAAATATCATCGCTGGGAGGAGGATAAGCAAGCACAGGTATGTCAGGTGTTAAGAACAGTGAAGGATGAAAGGGATATTGAGGATGAGGCAGAAGGAAGCCTAGACAATTCTCAAATTGTACCCCCTACTATCCAGTTAGCTAATACTGAATTGTTAGGGAGATTGGACACTGTGCTTACATATTTAGATGCAGAACAACGAGAAGACCTAATAAGGCTACTCATAGCATTTAAAGGAGTCTGCAGGGATAAGCCAGGATGTACACATGATGTGGATGTAGGGGAATCCTTTCCTATAAAACAGCATCCTTGTCACTTAAGTCCAGAGAATCAGGCCCAGGTAAAAGCAGAAATCCAATACATGCTGGAAAACCAGCTAATTGAACCCAGTCAAAGCAGCTGGAGTTCCCCAGCGGTATTCGTGCCTAAACTGGATGGTTCAACGAGATTCTGCAATGACTACAGAAAGGTTAATGCAGTAACAAAGACAGACTCCTACCCAATTCCTCACTTGGAAGACTGTATTCACAGAGTAGGCAGTGCCACGTTTCTTACAAAAGTAGATTTCTTAAAGGGATACTGACAGGTTCCTTTAACACGCCGAGCTAATGAAATATTAGCCTTTGTCACATCAGACGGTCTTTTCCAATGCCAAGTGATGCCATTCAAGCTATAAATGAACCACGTGGCAGCCAGTGTTCCTAACAGTGTGGTTTAACTTGATGATATGCTGGTATACAGTGACACTTGGAAGGACCACTTGGAACAAGTGGAAGCTCTGTTTAGAAAATTAAATTGGCTGATTTAGTGATAAATCTTGCCAAAAGTGAATTTGCGAAAGTGAGAGGAACCAACATTGGGCATATAGTAGGGCAAGGGCAAGTGTTGCCAAGAACAGCAAAAGTACAAGCATTGATGGAGTTCCCTAAGACTAAGCGAGAAATCATGAGGTTTTTGAGGATGTGTGGTTTCTACCACAAGTTAGTACCAAATTGTATTACTACATCTGCTCCACTGACAGATTTGCTACAGAAAAGGAAAACCAAGGTAGTGTGGTCAGGGGAGTGCCAAGCATCCTTTGAGAAGCTGAAAGCCATGTTGATTAATGAACCAGTGTTGGCTGCCCCAAATTTCACTAAGCCCTTCAAGGTAGCAATTGATGCTAGTGACCTGGGGCTAGGTACAGTCCTGTTACAAGAATTGGGCATAGAAAGTCCAGTGGGATATTTTTCCAAAAAGCTAAATCGACACCAAGAGATATTCAACAGTGGGAAAAAAAAACCCTGGGTTATTAATAGCTCTTAAGCATTTTGAAGTCTATGTCCGCCATGACTACAGAGACACACTGGTATATACTGATCATAACCCCCTCGCCTTTGTGGAAAAATGTTAAAACCAGAATGCCAGACTATTCCGATGGAGTTTACTATTGCAACCTTATCACTTAAAGATTATACACACTGCGGGGAAAAATAATGTAATTGCGGATGCTTTGTCTAGAATGTAACTTTGCTTTGAGTTGTCTGAGTGCAAAGATGGTACAAAGCCGAACTGTATTAGCTACAGGTAAAGAGTGAATGAGAATGAGTGTGTAAATGTGTTTTCATATTTTTCATCTTTTTTTCACTCTGTAATGAAATGCATTTAAGAATGGCATTTCATTCCTCCAAGGATGGAGGTGTTACGAAAGTGCTTCCATTTTAAAATATTTTATATTTTTGAAGACTTGTGTTAAAACTGAAAAGATTCCATTGATGTGTTTTTTTAAAAACCAGGTTCACTGAAAGGATACTTGAGATGTTGTTTGAAAAGAAACTGTGCTTTAAGCTCAATAAACAACAGAAACCTTGGTGACCTGGGGAAGATGTTTTTCAGAGAAGCCACATGTCAAGATTTATGGACGTCAAGAGGTTGACTTGCTGTTTGGGGTGTGAATTGTTTTGAAGACAGTTGGAGATCAATTTGCCAAGGAAAAACCACCCAGCTCACCTCTTTCTCTACCTCTTTGAAGAAACCCTGCAAAGATCCAGTGTGGGAGAGCTAAAATCCCTGGTGTTGCATCTCCCCAAGAAGCTAGAAAAAGCCTGTCAGATTAATTCTCAACGCCGCATGAAAAGAACTGCTTTAGAAAAGATCCGAGTGACTCATCTCTGTATACCCAGACACCAGACCAATAGGGACAACGGACTTCCATATCTTCCCTTCTTTCTTCAAGAATTAGCAAGTATTTGGCCAAAGTATTCTTATCGTAAATCTTTTTCTTGTAACAGACCTCTTCAGAGAGAATTTCTGTATTTTTTTTTCCAGACAGTGTGAGTGTGTGTGTGGGGGAATTTAAAAAGGGAACTTTCAGACTTCAATCTGTGTGTTAATGCTTTGCCTTGTTTCTGGATAAGTCTTGTCTGATAATAAACTGATAATTTTATTGTTTATTAAAGAAACCTGGTTGGTATATCTTATTCTGGGATAAAGAGCAGAGTATATGATTGACCGAATCAGTAACTGGGTAAACATTTTAAATATATATGTTGTGACCTGCGGAGCAGTGGGACTAGAAAAGACAGTGCACTCCTCCCACCCCAGTCGTAATACTTTCTTAATCCTCCTTTGCAGAATGCTAAAATGCTCCCAATCCTCAGGCTTACCATTTTTTGGCAACTTTATACGCCTCTTCCTTTGATCCAATACAATTCTTGATTTCTTTTGTTAGCCATGATTGAAACACCTGCTTTGCTGGGTTTTTGTGCATTAAAGGAATGTATTTTTGTTGTAAACTAGGTATTAGTTCTTTAAATGTTAACCATTGCCCGTCTACCATCATATCTTTTAACGTAATTTTCCAATCCACCACAGCCAATTTGCCCCTCATACCTTCATAGTTTTGTTTACTTAGATTTAAGACCCTAGCTTCTCATTGAACGACATCACTTTCAAACTTAACTTACAATTCTATCATATTATGGTCAATCTTTCCCAAAGGCTCCTTTACAGACTTTTCATTGCTCTTTTTCATTGCACAATACTAGATCTAAAATAGCTCCTTCCCGAGTTGGGTCCTCAACGTACTGCTCTAGAAAACCATCTTGCATACATTCCAAGAATTCATCCTCCACAACATTAGCACTAATTAGTTTCATGCAGTCTATATATAGATTGAAATCCCCCATGATTACTGCATTACCTTTCTTACATGCACCTCTAATTTCCTGATTTATACTGTGATTTACATTACCACTGCTGTTTGGTGGACTATAAACAACTCTTGCCAATGTTTTCTGCCCCTTGCTGTTTTAGTTCCATCCAAACTGATTCTACATCTTGATCTTTAGAACCAAGGTCCAAAGAACAAACAAAGAACAGTACAGCACAGGAACAGGCCATTCGGCCCTCCAAGCCTGCGCCGATCCTGATGCCTGCCGAAACTAAGACCTTCTGCACTTCCGGGGCCCATATCCCTCTATTCCCATCCTATTCATGTATTTGTCAAGTTGTCTCTCAAACGTCGCTATCATATCTGCTTCCACCACCTCCCCCGGCAGCAGGTTCCAGGCACTCACCACCCTCTGTGTAAAAAAACTTGCCTCGCACATTCCCTCTAAACTTTGCCCCTCTCACCTTAAACCTATGTCTCCTAGTAACTGACTCTTCCACCCTGGGAAAAAGCTTCTGACTATCCACTATGTCCATGCCACTCATAACTTTGTAAACCTCTATCATGTCGCCCCTCCACCTCTGTCGTTCCAGTGAAAACAATCCGAGTTTTTCCAACCTCTCCTCATAGCTAATGCCCTCCAGACCAGGCAACAACCGGGTAAACCTCCTCTGTACCCTCTCCAAAGCCTCCACGTCCTTCTGGTAATGTGACGATCAGAATTGCACGCAATATTCTAAGTGAGGCCTAACTAAGGTTCTGTACAGCTGCAACATGACTTGCCAATTTTTATACTCTATGCCCCGACCGATGAAGGCAAGCATGCCGTATGCCTTCTTGACTACCTTATCCACCTGCGTTGCCACTTTCAGTGACCTGTGGACCTGTACGCCCAGATCTCTCTGCCTGTCAATACTCCTAAGTGTTCTGCCATTTACTGTATACCTCCCACCTGCATTAGACCTTCCAAAATGCATTACCTCACATTTGTCCGGATTAAACTCCATCTGTCATTTCTCCGCCCAAGTCTCCAACCGATATATATCCTGCTGTATCCTCTGACAATCCTCATCATTATCTGCAACTCCACCAACCTTTGTGTCGTCCGCAAACTTACGAATCAGACCAGCTACATTTTCCTCCAAATCATTTATATATACTCCAAACAGCAAAGGTCCCAGCACTGATCCCTGCGGAACACCACTAGTCACATCCCTCCATTCAGAAAAACACCCATCCACTGTTACCCTCTGTCTTCTGTGACCGAGCCAGTTCTGTATCCATCTTGCCAGCTCACCTCTGATCCCGTGTGACTTCACCTTTTGCACCAGTCTGCTATGCGGGACCTTGTCAAAGGCTTTACTAAAGTCCATAGAGGCAATACCCACCGCCCTACCCTCATCAATCATCTTCGTCACTTCCTCAAAAAACTCAATCAAATTAGTAAGAAACGACCTCCCCTTCACAAAACCATGCTGTCTCTCGCTAATAAGTTCATTTGTTTCCAAATGGGAGTAAATCCTGTCCCGAAGAATCCTCTCCAATAGTTTTCCTACCACTGACGTAAGCCTCACCGGCCTATAATTTCCTGGCTTATCCTTACCACCCTTCTTAAACAAATGAACAACATTGGCTATTCTCCAGTCCTCTGGGACCTCACCTGTAGCCAATGAGGATGCAAAGATTTCTGTCCAGGCCCCAGCAATTTCTTCCCTTGCCTCCCTCAGTATTCTAGGGTAGATCCCATCAGGCCCTGGGGACTTATCTACCTTAATGCTTTGCAAGACACCCAACACCTCCCCTTTTTGATAATGAGATGACTGAGACTATCTACACTCCCTTCCCTAGGCTCATCATCCACCAAATCCTTCTCCTTGGTGAATACTGATGCAAAGTACTCATTTAGCACCTCGCCCATTTCCTCTGGCTCTACGCATAGATTCCCTTCTCTGTCCTTGAGTGGGCCAACCCTTTCCCTGGTTACCCTCTTGCTTTTTATATATGTATAAAAAGCCTTGGGATTTTCCTTAATCCTGTTTGCCAATGACTTTTCATGACCCCTTTTAGCCCTCCTAACTCCTTGCTTAAGTTCCTTCCTACTGTCTTTATATTCCTCAAGTGCTTCATCTGTTCCTAGCCTTCCAGCCCTTACAAATGCTTCCTTTTTCTTTTTGACTAGGCTCACAATATCCTGTGTTATCCAAGCTTCCCGAAACTTGCCTTTCTTCCTCACAGGAACATGCTGGTCCTGGATTCTAATCAGCTGACATTTGAAAGACTCCCACATGTCAGATGTTGATTTACCCTCAAACAGCCGCCCCCAATCTAAATTCTTCAGTTCCTGCCTAATATTGTTATAATTAGCCCTCCCCCAATTTAGCACCTTCACCCGAGGACTACTCTTATCCTTATCCACAAGTACCTTAAAACTTATGGAATTATGGTCACTGCTCCCGAAATGCTCCCCCACTGAAACTTCGACCACCTGGCCGGGCTCATTCCCCAATACCAGGTCCAGAATGGCCCCATTCCCTAGTTGGACTATCTACATACTGTTTCAAGAAGCCCTCCTGGATGCTCCTCACAAATTCTGCCCCATCCAAGCCCCTAGCACTAAGTGAGTCCCAGTCAATATCGGGGAAGTTAAAATCACCCACCACTACAACCCTGTTACCTTTACATCTTTCCAAAATCTGTCTACATATCTGCTCCTCTACCTCCCACTGGCTGTCATCTCTCACTACAGTACTAATGCCCTCTTTAATTAACAGAGCTACCACACCACCTTTTCCCAGTTTCCTGTCCTTCCTGAATGTCACCTATCCTTGGATATTAAGGTCCCAGCCTTGGTTTCCTTGTAGCCACGTCTCTGTAATGGCTATCAGGTCATACATATGAATTTCTATTTGTGCTAACAATTCATCTGTTTTATTGCAAATGCTGTGGGCATTCAGATACATAGCCCTTAATTCTGTTTTTTTATATAAATAGAGGCACTGAGTACTAAAGCAGGGAAGGTACACTGAAACTTTACAAAGCTCTGGTTAGGCCCCAACTGGAGTACTGCAGTTCTGGTCACCACATTTCAAGAAGGATGTGAGGGTCCTTAAGAGGGTGCAAAGGAGATTTACCAGAATGGTTCCAAGGATGGGGGATTTTAGTTACAAGGTTAGGTTGGAAAAACTGTGTTTGTTCTCCTTAGAACAAAGGATATTGAGTGGAAATTTAATAGAAATGTACAAGATTATGACAGGCTAAGATAAGTTAGACAAGGAAAAACTATTTCCTTTAACTGATGGTACAAGGACTAGGGGACACAGATTGAATATTTTGGGCAAAAGATGCAGGGGGAATATGAGGAAGTACTTTTTTAAAATGCAGTGGGTGGTAATGACCTGGAACTCGCTGCCCACAAGGGTGGTAGAAGCAGAGACAATCAATAACTTCAAGAGGAGGTTGGATGGCCACCTGAGAAAAATAGACCTGCAGTGCTACGGGGACGAGCGGGGGAGTGGGACTGACAGGATAGCTCCATGGAGAGCCGGCATGGACTCAATGGACCAAATGACCTCCTTCTGTGCCATAAGTAACTCTCTGACTAATGCAGCATCATTTCAGGAGACCACAGCTCACTAACACGTGTCTGCACTGTTAGTCTGATCAATTCCTGGAGAACAGCTTTCCCCAAGAGAAGAAAAAAAAAATCTGCTAAATACCACAAGAGAGAGGTGCACTGATTCCACAGTGAGACTATTTTGCCTCATCAACGTGGAAACCAGAGTGGAACAGGTGTTGAACTCCAGAAAGCTCAGAAAGGAAGCATAATGCTGGAGCCTATCTTTATTCAGTTTCACATCTATCGTACAGAGTAAAAGGATTACAAACATGTAGCTCCTCACTCAAACCCTCCACCAGTCTGAGTAACTGTCTGCTTGTAAGTGCTCAATTAAGACCCCAATTAACACCCTCCACCTGCATTAATTAAACAACTGATACACAATTAACAGAACAACAACAGGGTTCAAAAAATGAATAGCGTTAAAGCAGAAGTCAGCTTCCTGGGGAAGAAACTAAAAATGGGCAGAAATGCCAGACGAGGTGGATTTGTACACATTGGAAGCAATGCAAGCATTCAGTGGCATAATTCAAAACATTAACATAAGCAGCAGAGATCTGATAAAATAAAAAGACTGACCTCAACAATTAATACATTCTGTTGCCCAGGGATGCAAGGAAGGGAAGAGAAAGGAAAAATGTTTAAATGCTGAACATTTTATTGCATCACATGTACAACAATATCAGATAGACTGACAATCTTTCACTGAGCGAGTACCCTGCTGCACAACATGCTCATAAAGTATGCAATAGTTTTTCTTGCTAATTGCAGAGTGCAAATAATCTTTTAAATTCTAATTTTCCTGATATACTCTCAACATCCTCACAAATCCAAAAAATGTGGCTACATTTAGGGTAAAAGTTTTAACAAGTTGCTTTTTAATAATAGAAAGTTTAATCTATCCAGATTTATTGTATTTGATCATCAAGAACAGCTGCAAATGGGCCTCATCTGATGGTTAAAAGGGTGGCCCAACTCTGAACTGAAGTCCCTTGACCCCATGTAATCCACTGTTGAGGTCACCCACCACCTACAGGACCAGACGGCTTCCTGGCTCGGCGATGGGACATTGTCCCAACAGATTTGAATGTCAGGCCCGAGAGAGTTAATGCATCCCAGACACACCCACACGATGTGTCACGATTATAAAATCAGTACAGCCAACATGGTTTTGTGAAAGGGAAATCCTGTTTGACTAATTTATTAAGAGTTCTTTGAGGAAGTAACAAGCAATGTGAATAAATGGGAACCTGTTGATGCAGTGTACTTGGATTTCCAAAAGGCATTCGATAAGGTGCCACATCAAAGGTTACTGCACAAAATAAGAGCTCATGATGTAGTGGGTAACATATTAGTATGGACAGAGGATTGGTTAGCTAACAGAAAGTAGAGAGTAAAGATAAATGGGTCAATCTTGGGTCAGCAAGCCATTACTAATGGAATGCCACAGGTATCAGTGCTGGGGCTGCAACTATTTACAATCTAGATCAATGACTTGGATGAAGGGACCGAATGTATGGCAGCTTAATTTGCTGACAAAACAATGATAGGTAGGAAAGTAAGCTGTCAAGAGGACATAAATACCAAGATTTTATACTTGCAACAGGGTCTCGAAATCCAGAAAAAGCAACGGCGAGATCCCTGCATTGGCTCTTCTCTGTAAGGCCTGCCGAATCAATCAGGGCCCATCGCTGGAAGTCCCACCCTTGGAGAGCTGCCGGCCAATCAGAGGCTGGCAGCTCTTCCATTGAGCAGCGCCACCGCAGAGACGGTGGGCTGTTGCAAAAGGCAGCACCTCCCAGAGGGTCAGAACTGACACCTAATCTAGGCCACAGGTAGGTCAGGGAGGGAGGGGTCTCATGGGGCGGGGGTCACAGAGGAGTGGGGTGTAGGGGGGAGTCACTAGCAAGGGCAGGGGGATGGGTCTCAGCCAGCTCCCCCCGCCGTCCCGATGCCAGGTCCCTCAATCATGCACTAAGTATCCTTTAACGAGGGACCCCCACACCCGCCCCAGAGCTGTGAAGCAACCCACACAGTTTTTCATGCCGTGCTTCCCGTGCGGTGACAGGGCCACCTGCTACATAGCTAATCGTGGCGGCCGCAGGGGAGAGCATAAATCGCCTCCCAAAGAGTCTACAAAGGGATACAGACAGGTTAAGTTGAGTGGGCAAAAATTTGGCAGATGGAGTATAATGTGGGTAAATGTGAACTTGTCCACTTTGGCAGGAAGAATAGAAAAGCTGTACATTATTTGAATGGAGAGAGACTGCAGAACCCAATGGTACAGAGGGATCTGGGTGTCCTGGTACATAAATCACAAAAAGTTAGTATGCAGGTACGGCAAGTAATTAGGAAGGAAAATGGAATGTTGTTGTTTATTGCAAGGGGAATCAAGTACAAAAGTAGGGATGTTTTGCGACAGTTGCACAGGGCCTTACTTAGACTGCATCTGGAGAACTGAGTACAGTTTTGGTCTCCTTACTTAAGAAGGGATTTAATTGCATTAGAAACAGTTCAGAGAAGGCTCACGTGACTGATTCCTGGGGTGAAGGGGTTGTCTTATGAGGAAAGGTTGTGCAGTTAGAGCCTATACCCACTGGAGTTTAAAAGAATGAGATATGATTTTATTGAAACATATCTGAGTGGACTTGACAGGATACATGCTGAGAGAATGTTTTCACTTGTGGGGGAGTCTAGAACTAGGGGAGAGTTTTTTTAAAAAGTTAGGGTCTCCCATTTAAGACTGAGATGAAGAGAAATTTCTTCTCTTAGGGGGTCGTTAGTCTGTGGAATTCTCTTCCCCAGACAGCAGTCATTGAATATATTCAAGGCTGAGTTACAATTTTGATTGACAGGGGAGTCAAGGGTTATGGGTAGGGGTGGGGTGGGGGGGGGGGGGTGCAGGCAGAAAAGTGGAATTGAGGCCACAATCAAATCAGCCTTGATCTTATCAAATGGCAGAGCAGGCTTGAGGGGCCTATTCCTGTTCCTAATTCTTGTGTCTAAACCCATAGGTACAGCAACCTCCTGCCACTGAAAGTCAGCTGCCCTTCCACCCCGCGTGTACACACACAAATAGACAGACATATTCCCCCACCCACAAACCTGCATCCCCCCTACACATATTCCCTCAACCACTGCGCCTGCCCTTATGCACCCCCCATCAACTCCCTCCCATCTTGCCCACACTCATTGGCTGCTTGCCCCTTCTCTGGTTCAGCAGTGTGGTTTCATTCCCCCTGGCCATGGGCCGTGCCAAACTACTTCTTGTGCAATGAGCTATTACTGACATTGTCGCACCTTTCCTGTTAAGGTCGAGAGGTCGTCTCCGCCGATCACCTTTATCTCTCCCGTTGACTGATCATTCTACAATTTAAAAACAAATTGATTTATATTACCTTGCGTTGATAGTGCAATTTAATCCAATTAATTTAAACCACCGAACACAATCCTGCACAGTAGATATCAGTGTCATCAGAAAATTGTCATAATTTAATATCCCGACTAATATCTGCTTTAATAATTAAAGCCAGAATTAAGCCAGGTTCAGGCTACAAGTAAGAGAGAGTCCATTACACCTGGTGTACAACATGGGAGCAGAGCTGGGGAGCACAAAGCAGTTTGGAGGGGTGGTGGAAAAGGAAAAAAGGCGAAATGGACAGACAAAGATGCTACAGCTTCTCATTGCAATCTGGCAGCCTGGCTGCATGGAGGGACAATGAGGCACTGATTCAACAAAGTAAATATTGCACTGAGGAATGGTTCCTGCTATAATCAATAACCCAATCAAAGAATGAAGGACCAACCTTGCATTTCTGATGAAGGGTCACTGACCTGAAATGTTAACTCTACTTCTCTCTCCACAGATGCTGCCAGACCTGCTGAGTATTTCCAGCATTTGTTGTTTTTATTGCATTTCTATTGTTCTTTTCACATCCTCAGGACTCCCCAAAGCACTTCACAACCAATTAAGTACTTTTGAAGTGTAGTCATTGTTGTAATGTAGGAAACATGGCAGCCAACTTGCACACAAACATCAAATGAGAATTTAGAACATGGAGATAAAATGCTAAAATGTAATTCTAGAAAAAAAAAGTTAATTGCACTGGAAGTATCGGGGACTAGCTGACAGGCTGTTTTACACACTGAGGCACCATGGCTCAAATCAGTGGTTCTGACACTGGACACTTTGCATCTGCTCCAACTTGTTGCTGCTTTACTTAGCACAGCTGCTGAGTGGCATCAGAATGATATCAGAGGAGATGAGAAATAAACTTGACAGAACACTAAAAATGAAATCAGGCAAGACGAGCAGTTCCGATTATCAGTAGCAGTGGAAGCACCAATCAAGACAAGGTCAGGATGAGATCTTTCACACAGCAGAGTGATGGATATTGATGGATATGAAACATTAGTCTAGACAGGGCTCTTTTGCTGAATGTGTTCATTGTGTTAAATTTACATTAGTGATCAGATACCTTTTCAAACATACCTTCTGATACACAGCCCCACCATTAAAGGTAGTCTCAGAATTCTTCCCCATACACTTGCTATGTTGGTTGCTGGGTACAGACTTAGGGTTTCCATTCAACTTTACATACTGCACAGGAGAGATCGGACCAGGAGAGTCATCACTAGATGAAAACATGATGGCGCATTAACTCTTGTGCTCACTGGGCGAGCCACAACACAAGCCCAGTGTTCACTGGGCGAGCCACAACACAAGCCCAGTGTTCACTGGGCGAGCCACAACACAAGCCCAGTGTTCACTGGGCGAGCCACAACACAAGCCCAGTGTTCACTGGGCGAGCCACAACACAAGCCCAGTGTTCACTGGGCGAGCCACAACACAAGCCCAGTGTTCACTGGGCGAGCCACAACACAAGCCCAGTGTTCACTGGGCGAGCCACAACACAAGCCCAGTGTTCACTGGGCGAGCCACAACACAAGCCCAGTGTTCACTGGGCGAGCCACAACACAAGCCCAGTGTTCACTGGGCGAGCCACAACACAAGCCCAGTGTTCACTGGGCGAGCCACAACACAAGCCCAGTGTTCACTGGGCGAGCCACAACACAAGCCCAGTGTTCACTGGGCGAGCCACAACACAAGCCCAGTGTTCACTGGGCGAGCCACAACACAAGCCCAGTGTTCACTGGGCGAGTCACAACACAAGCCCAGTGTTCACTGGGCGAGCCACAACACAAGCCCAGTGTTCACTGGGCGAGCCACAACACAAGCCCAGTGTTGACTGGGCGAGCCACAACACAAGCCCAGTGTTCACTGGGTGAGCCACAACAGCCCATTTCGCACTCTGCGAGCCACAACACGAACCCAGTGCGCACAATGCGTGCCACAACACGAACCCAGTGCGCACAATGCGTGCCACAACACGAACCCAGTGCGCACAATGCGTGCCACAACACGAACCCAGTGCGCACAATGCGTGCCACAACACGAACCCAGTGCGCACAATGCGTGCCACAACACGAACCCAGTGCGCACTGTGCGAGCCCCCAACACGAACCCAGTGCGCACTGTGCGAGCCCCCAACACGAACCCAGTGCGCACTGTGCGAGCCCCCAACACGAACCCAGTGCGCGAGCCCCCAACATGAACCCAGTGCGCACTGCGCGAGCCCCCAACACGAACCCAGTGCGCACTGCGCGAGCCCCCAACACGAACCCAGCGCGCACTGTGCGAGCCCCCAACACGAACCCAGCGCGCGCTCTGCGTGCCCCAACATTAACCCAGTGCGCACTGTGCGAGCCCCCAACACGAATCCAGCGTGTGCTGTGCGAGCCCCAACACGAACCCAGTGCGCGCTGTGCGAGCCCCCAAAACGAACCCGGTGCGCACTGTGCCAGCCCCCAAAACGAACCAGGTGCGCACTGTGCCAGCCCCCAACACGAACCCAGTGCGCACTGTGCGAGCCCCCAACACGAACCCAGTGCGCACTCTGCGTGCCCCCAACACGAACCCAGTGCGCACTCTGCGTGCCCCCAACACGAACCCAGTGCGCATTGTGCGAGCCCCAACACGAACCCAGTGTACACTTTGCAAGTCCGAACACGAACCCAGTACGCAATGTGCGAGCCCCAACACGAACCCAGTGCGCACTGTGTGAGCCCCAACACGAACCCAGTGCGCACTGTGCGAGCCCCAACACGAACCCAGTGCGCGCTGTGCAAGCCCCAGTCATGCACCAAATGGGCACTGTGCGAGCCCCCAACACAAATGCAACAGCACCGGAGGTACAGTAGTACAATGGTTCTGCTACTGGACTAGTAATCCAGTGACCTGGACTAAAGATCCAGAGCCAAGAGTCTCGGTTTTAGATATATCATCTTTCTGTGATGACCTAACACGATTAACCAGGATGCGAGTAACACGCTCTAAATAGGATTGTTGCTTTCAAGTTATTCCTGACATAGTCTACTTAATATCTAAACCAATATAATTAAAGACCCCACAAGTCCGACTCCCAATCTTAAATTCTGCCCTAATCTTAATAACATATGTCTCAAAATCCACAGTATCTCCCCATAAGAAATCATCAACATACATCATGAAGATGTCTGAAAGTTTCCCTTTATGATACCAACAAAACATTCAAGGATCTGCTTTTAGTTAAACACAAAACTGGTAAAAGGTAGAGAAATGGCAAGCAAAATTGGAAGGCAGACAAGACGAAGGCAAACGTCAAATAGGATTGGAATGAGGAATAATGCTAAGACAAAGTTAAGGGCACTCTATCTGAAAGCACGCAGCACTCGAACCAAGGTAGATGATTTGAAAGCTCAAATAGAGGTAAATGGGTATGATCGAATTGCCATTACACAGACATGGTTACAGGGTGAGCAGGACTAGGAAGTGAATATTCAGGGATATTTGTCATTTAGGAGAGATAGGCGGAGGGGAAAAGGAGGTGGAATAGTGCTGTTAATACAGGAAGGGATCAGTACATTAGTGAGAGGGGACCTTAGATCAAAGGAGCAAGACATAGAATCAGCTTGGGTGGAGCTAAGAAACAGCAAGGGGCAGCAAACATTGGTGGGAGTTGTTTATAGGCCACCAAACTGTCGTCGTAATGTTGGGCACGGTATAAATCAGGAAATTAGAGCTGCATGTAGCATGGGCAATACAGTAATCAAGGGCGATTGGGTAAACCTAATTAGCACTAATGCTGTGGAGGATGAATTCCTGGAGTGTGTATGAGATGGGTTTCTGGAGCAGTATGTTGAAGAACCAACTCAGGATGGGGCTATTTTAGATTTAGGTTATGTAATGAGAAAGGGCCAACGATCTTGCTGTAAAGGAGCCATGAGGAAATAGTGACCACAGTATGACAGAATTCTACATTAAGTTTGAAATAGTTCATTCCGAAACTAGGGTCTTAAACCTGAACAAAGGAAACTATGAAGGTATGAGGGGCAAGTTGGCTATGGTGGATTGGGAAAATACACTAAAAGATTTGATAGTAGACAGACAATAGGTAGTATTTAAAGAAGTATTGCATGGTTTACAACAAATATGCATTCCCCTAAGACTCAATCTAATAAGAAAGGTGAATCAACCGTGGTTAAGAAAAGAAATTAAGGATTGCATTAGATCGAAGGAAGCAGCTTATAAGGTCACCAGAAAAGATGTAAGCCCAAGGATTGGGAGCAATTTAGAGTCCAACAAAGGAGGACCAAGAAACTGATAAAGAAAGGGAAAAGAGATTATGAATGCAAGCTAGCTAGAAACATAAAGGCAGACTGTAAAAGCTTCTTTAGGTATGTGAAAAGGAAACAATAAAATAAATACGAATTAGGAGGAATAGGCCACTCGACCCCTCGAGCCTGCTCCGCCATTCAATAAGTTCATGGCTGAACTGATTACTCCGCATTCCCGCCTACCCCGATTACCTTTCACCCCCTTGCTTATCAAGAATCTATCTATCTCTGCCTTAAAAATATTCAAAGACTCTGCTTCCACCGCCTTTTGAGGAAGAGAATTCCAAAGACTCACGACCCTCGGAAAAAATTTCTCCTCATCTGTCTTACATGGGCGCACCCTTATTTTTAAACAGTGACCCCTAGTTCTAGATTCTCCCACAAGGGGAAACATCCTTTCCACATCCACCCTGTCAAGTCCCCTCAGGATCTTATATGTTTCAATCAAGTTGCCTCTTACTCTTCTAAATTCCAGTGGATACAAGCCTAGCCTGTCCAACCTTTCCTCATAAGACAGCCCACCCATTCCAGGTATTAGTCTAGTAAACCTTCTCTGTACTGCCTCCAACGCATTTACATCCTTCCTTAAATAAGGAGACCATTACTGTACACAGTACTCCAGATGTGGTCTCACCAATGCCCTGTATAGCTGAAGCATAACCTCCCTACTCTTGTATTCAATTTCCCTCCCGATAATGATAACATTCTATTAGCTTTCCTAATTACGTGCTGTACCTGCATACGAACCTTTTGCAATTCATGCACTAGGACACCCATACCCCTCGGCACCTCAGAGCTCTGCAGTCTAACACCATTTAGATAATATGCTTCTTTTTTATTCTTCCTGCCAAAGTGGACAATTTCACACTTTCCCACATTATACTCCATTTGCCAGGTCTTTGTCCACTCACTTAACCTATCCCTCTGTAGCCTCCTTATGTCCTCTTCACAACTTACTTTCCTACCTTAACTTTGTGTCATCAGCAAATTTAGCAACCATACCTTCGGTCCCTTCATCTAAGTCATTTATATAAATTGCAAAAAGTTGAGGCCCCAGCACAGATCCCTGTGGCACACAACTTGTTACATCCTGCCAACCAGAAAATGACCCATTTATGCCTACTCTCCATTTACTGTTAGCTAGCCAATCTTCTATCCATGTTAATATGTTACCCCCTAAACCATGAGCTTAGGACAAATGTGGGTCCATTGCAGGCGGAGACAGGAGAGTTTGTGGTGGAGAATGAGGAAATGGCGGAGAGACTAAACAGTTACTTTGGTCTGTCTTCACAGAGAAAGACACAGAAAATCTCTCTGAAATACTAGGGAACCAATGTAACCTTGTAAAAATGAGGAACTGAAAGTAATTAGTTTCAATAAAGAGGTAGGACTCAAAAGATTAATTGGATTGAAAGTTGATAAATCCCCTGGACCAGATGAGCTGCATCCCAAAGTACTGAAGGAGGTGGCTGTAGAGATAGTGGTATTTCCTTACAAAATTCTATAGATTCTGGAAGGGTTCCTGCAGACTGGAAAGTAGCAAATGTAACCCCACTATTTAAGAAGGGAACGAGAGATAGAACGGAGAACTACAGACCTGTTAGTTTGACGTTAGTAGGGGAAATGTTAGAATCTATTATAAAGGATGAGATAACTGGACACTTGGAAAATAATGATACGAATGGGCAGAGTCAACATGGATTTGTGAAAGGGAAATCATGTTTGACAAACCTGTTGGAAGTTTTTTGAGGATGTTACTTGTAGCATAGATAACAGAGAACCAGAGGATGTGGTGTATTTGGATATTCAGAAGGCTTTTGATAAGGTCCCACACAGAAGGTTAGTAAACAAAATTAGAGCACATGGGATTGGGGGTAATATACTGCAATGGAATGAGAATTGGTTAACAGACACAAAGCAGAGAGTAGGAATAAACGGTTCATTCTCAGGATGACAGGCTGTTACTAGTGGGGTACCACAAGGATCAGTGCTGGGTCCACAGCTGTTTACAATCTATATAAATGATTTGGATATGGGGACCAATTGTAATATTTCCAAATTTTTGAATGACACAAAACTAGGAGGGAATTAAGCTGTCAGGAGGATGCAAGGAGGCTTCAAGGGGATTTGGAAAGGCTAAGTGAATGGGCAAGAACAAGGCAGATGGAATACAATGTGAATAAGTGTGAAGTGATCATTATGGTAGAATAAACAGAAATACAGAGTATTTCTGAAAAGGAGAGAGGTTGGGAAGTGTTGATGTCCAAAGAGATCTGGGTGTCCTTGTTCATAAGTCACTAAAAGCTCGTACGCAGGTGCAGCAAGCAATTAAGGCGGCAAATGATATGTTGGCTTTCATTGCAAGGGGATTTGAGTACAGGAGTAAAGATGTATTGCTTCAATTGTATAAAGCCTTGGTGAGACTGCACCTGGAGTATTGTGTTCAGTTTTGCTCTGCTTATCTATGGAAAGATATACTTGCCATTGAGGGAGTGCAACGGAGGGTCATCAGACTAATCCCGGGAATGGCAGGATTGTCTTGAGCAGAGATTGCAGAAACTAGGCCTGTGTTCTCTAGCGTTTCGAAGAATGAGAGGTGATCTCATTGAAAATTACAAAATTCGTCTAGGGCATGACGGTAGATGTGGATGGGATGTTTCCTCTGGCTGTTGCATCTACAACCAAGGGACATTGTCTCAGAACAAGGGGCAGGCCATTTAAGACTGAGATGAGGAGAAATTTCTTTTCTCAGAGAGTGGTGAATCTGTGGAATTCTCTACCCCAGAGGGCTGTAGAAGCTCAATCATTGAGCATGTTCAAGACAGAAATCGATAGATTTCTGAATACTAATGGCATTATGGGATATGGGGATAGAGGGGAATAATGGCGTAGAGGTAGATGATCAGCCATGATCTGTTTGAATGGCGGAGCAGGGGATTATGGGGATAAATCATTGAAAGTTTAAGACACAGAAAGAGGCCACTTGGCCCATCGTGTCTGTGCCGGCCAAAAAACGATCCACCTATTCTAATCCCATCTTCCAGCATTTGGTTCGTATCCCTGCAGCTTACAGCACTTGAGAATGGTGCATATCCAGACTCCTTTTGAATGAGTTGAGGGTCTCTGCCTCAAGTACCCTTTCAGGCAGTGAGTTCCAGACTCCCCCCACCCTCTGGGTGAAAGTGTTTCCTCATCTCTCCTTTAATTTTTCAACCAATCGCTTAAATCTATGCCCTCTCGTCACTGACCTCTCTGCTAAGGTGAATAGACCCTTCACCTCCACTCTATCCAGGCCCCTCAAAATTTTGTACATAAATGGTGTAGAGGTAGATGATCAGCCATGATCTGTTTGAATGGCGGAGCAGCCTTGATGGGCCGAATGACCTACTCCTGCTTCTATTTCCTTTGATCCTATGCATCACCCAGGCACTCTTCAAAACCCCTTGAAACTAGCCTCCCTTTAGCCTTATAACTTCCATTGGGAAGGACTTTTTCAGTACAAATCCATACATGTGACAAGGCTGGCTCTCCCCCATCTGGTACCACAGAATAAGCTCCAAACTCTCTCCAACTCTCTAATCCCTAATGTTTTGCTTCTCTGATGAGTTTATCCTCAAGTTTATTGGCAGCCACTAAAACTTCACGGTCACGAGGACTTCTAGTTCTATTCCGAGACTGCTCTCTAGCCTTTGTTTCATTGTGGAATCTGTTCAAACTACGGCCTCTATTAGAACTTTAATGTCTTTCAGGACTACTGCTAGAAGATCTCCCTTGTACATTAGTGGAGGTTCTTTCTTTAGCAAGTGATCGCTTCTTTATGCGAGAGTCACTTCCAGACCCACTATTAGAACTTGCACTGCACTTTCTTACCCTCCATTCTTTCACCCCATTCTGCCAGTCCATGCTTCTTGGACATCATCTTGAACATTCAACCAATATTTAAACTTGCCTGTAGATTTTCCTGCAACAGATGTCCCACAATTGTTGCATAACTCCATTTATTAGACCCCTCTGGAATATATATCACCCGAGTCCCTACTCGGGGCAATTGTCCTTTGGAGGCGATAGCTCGTTCTTGAGTGTCATGATCGCTCACATGACTATCCAATCCTTGATCTATCATATTCTGTTCCTCAGGACCTTCATCACAAAACACATGAATATTTGAGGTACAAGGTGCATCATTTCCCTCTAGCAGCTGCTCAGATATTGAGATTTTGTAATCAAGTCCTATCAATTGCGAGGAATGAACCTTAATAGCTTGATTTCTTTTTAATTCATTCATGGGATGTGCGCATCGCTGGCTAGGCCAGCATTTATTGCCCATCCCTAATTGCCCTTGAGAAGGTGGTGGTGAGCAGCCTTCTTGAACAGCTGCAGTCCATGTGGGGGTAGGTACACCCACAGTGCTGTTAGGAAGGGAGTTCCAGGATTTTGACCCAGCGACAGTGAAAGAACGGCGATATAGTTCCAAGTCAGGATGGTGTGTGACTTGGAGGGGAACTTTCAGGTGGTGGTGTTCCCATGCATCTGCTGCCCTTGTCCTTCTAGTTGGTAGAGGTCGCGGGTTTGGAAGGTGCAGTCTAAGGAGCCTTGGTGCGTTGCTGCTGTGCATCTTGTAGATGGTACACACTGCTGCCACTGTGCGTTGGTGGTGATGGGAGTGAATGTTTGTAGATGGGGTGCCAATCAAGCGGGCTGCTTTGTCCTGGATGGTGTTGAGCTTCTTGAGTGTTGTTGGAGCTGCACCCATCCAGGCAAGTGGAGAGTATTCCATCACACTCCTGACTTGTGCCTTGTAGATGGTGGACAGGCTTTGGGGAGTCAGGAGGTGAGTTACTCACCACAGGATTCCCAGCCTCTGACCTGCTCTTGTAGCTATGGTTATGGCTACTCCAGTTCAGTTTCTGGTCAACGGTAATCACTAGGATGTTGATAGTGGGGGATTCAGCAATCGTAATGTCATTGAATGTCAAGGGGAGATGGTTAGATTCTCTCTTGTTGGAGAAGGTCACTGCCTGGCACTTCTGTGGCGCGAATGTTACTTGCCACTTATCAGCTCAAGCCTGGATATTGTCCAGGTCTTGCTGCATTTCTACACGGACTGCTTCAGTATCTGAGGAGTCGCGAATGGTGCTGAACATTGTGCAATCATCAGCGAACATCCCCACTTCTGACCTTATGATTGAAGAAAGGTCATTGATGAAGCAGCTGAAGACAGTTGGGCCGAGGACACTACCCTGAGGAACTCCTGCAGTGATGTCCTGGAGCTCAGATGATTGACCTCCAACAACCACAACCATCCTCCTTTGCGCTACCTATGACTCCAACCAGCGGAGAGTTTTTCCCAATTCCCATTGACGTCAGTTTTGCTAGGGCTCCTTGATGCCATACTTGGTCAAATGCTGCCTTGATGTCAAGGGCAGTCACTCTCACCTCACCTCTTGAGTTCAGCTCTTTTGTCCATGTTTGAACCAAGGCTGTAATGAGGTCAGGAGCTGCGTGGCCCTGGCGGAACCCAAACTGAGCGTTACTGAGCAGGTTATTGCTAAGCAAGTGCCGCTCGATAGCACGGTTGATGACACCTTCCCTCACTTTACTGATGATTGAGAGCAGACTGATGGGGCAGTCATTGGCCGGGTTGGACTTGTCCTGCTTTTTGTGTACAGGACATACCTGGGCAATTTTCCATATTGCCGGGTAGATGCCAATGCTGTAGCTGTACTGGAACAGCTTGGCTCAGGTCGTGGTAAGTTCTGGAACACAGGTCTTCAGTACGATTGCCGGAATATTGTCAGGGCCCATAGCCTTTGCAGTATCTTCAGTCATTTCTACATATTACGTGGAGTGAATCGAATTGGCAGAAATCTGGCATCTGTGATGGTGGGGACTTCAGGAGGAGGCCAAGATGGATCATCAACTCAGCACTTCTGGCTGAAGATTGTTGCAAATGCTTCAGCCTTATCTTTCGCACTGATGTGCTGGGCTCCCCCATCATTGAGGATGGGGATATTTGTGGAGCCACCTCCTCCAGTTAGTTGTTTAATTGTCCATCACCATTCACGACTGGATGTGGCAGGACTGCAGAGCTTAGATCTGATCCGTTGGTTATGGAATCGCTTAGCTCTGTCTATTGCATGCTGCTTACGCAGTTTGGCAGGCAAGTAGTCCTGTGTTATAGCTTCACCAGGTTGACACCTCATTTTAAGGTATGCCTGGTGCTGCTCCTGGCATGCCATGCTGCACTCTTCATTGAACCAGCGTTGGTCTCCTGGCTTGATGGTAATGGTAGAGTGGGGAATATGCCCGGCCATGAGGTTACAGATTGTGGTTGAATACAACTCTGCTGCTGCTGATGGCCCACAGCGCCTCATGGATGCCCAGCTTTGCATTGCTAGATCTGTTTGAAATCTATCCCATTTAGCATGGTGGTAGTGCCACACAACATGATGAAGGGTATCCTCAATGTGAAGGCGGGACTTCGTCTCCACAAGGACTGTGCGGTGGTCACTCCTACCAATACTGTCATGGACAGATGCATCTGCAGCAAGCAGATTGGTGAGGCCGAGGTCAAGTATGTTTTTCCCTCTTGTTGGTTCCTTTACCACCTGTCGCATACCCAGTCTAGGAGCTATGTCCTTTAGGACTCGGTCAGCTCGGTCAGTAGTGGTGCTACCGAGCCACTCTTGATGATGGACATTGAAGACCCCACCCAGAGTACATTCTGTGCCCTTGCCACGCTCAGTACTTCCTCCAAGTGGTGATCAACATGGAGGATTACTGATTCATCAGCTGAGGGAGGGCAGTAGGTGGTAATCAGCAGGAGGTTTCCTTGCCCAAGTTTGACCTGATGCCATGAAACCTCATGGGGTCCGGAATCGATGTTGAGGACTCCCAGGGCAACTCCCTCCTGACTGTATACCACTGTGCACCACCTCTGCTGAGTCTGTCCTGCCGGTGGACAAGATATACCCGGGGATGGTGATGGCATTGTCTGTAAGGTATGATTCCGTGAGTATGACTATGTCAGGCTGTTGCTCGACTAGTCTGTGGGATAGCTCTCCCAACTTTGGCACAAGCCCCCAGATGTTATTAATAAGGAGCACTTTGCACGGTCGACAGGGCTGCGTTTGCCATTGTCGTTTCCGGTGCCTCGTTTGATGCAGGGTGGTCCGTCTGGTTTCATTCTGTTTTATTGACTTCGTAGTGGTTAGATACAACTGAGTGGCTTGCTAGGCCATTTCAGAGGGCATTTAACAGTCAACCACATTGCTGTGGGTCTGGATTCACATGTAGGCCTGACCAGGCAAGGACAGCAGATTTCCTTCCCTGAAGGACATTAGTGAACCAGATGGATTTTTACAGCAATCGACAATGGTTTCATGGCCATCATTGGATTATTTCAGATTTATTAACTGAATTCAAATTCCACCTTCTACTGTGGTGGGATTTGAATCCATGTACCCAGAGAAATACCCTGGGTCTCTGGGTTACTAGTCCAATGACAATACCACGACGTCATCACCTCTCCATGCTTGATAACTACAGTCTTACCATCACAACCAATTCCCTTACCAGGGCCCTTCCATTCCCTTATGGCCCTCTCTTTTATAATACACCAAATCTCCTGAACTAAATTCCACTTCAAATGGCCTGATACGATGCCTCAGAGCTCTCCTAATTTTCTCAGAGAGCTCAGCCTTGATGGAAGCCCATCTCCCTGCATGTAAAGTATTCAAATATGCATTAAAAATGGAACTAATTGTCATACCTTCTAGAGCAGGAGGATGTAGCACAGTACAGAAGGCAATTTGGAATTCCGCCCATAGACCAATTGAAAGGGACTATATCCTCCAACCATCTGAAGCAAATTTTTCACATGAATCGCACATGCCAGGGCAGTTGTCAACTTGCAGTTTGGCTGGTCAGCTAAGATTTAAGGCAGCATTTCACCAACCACTGTGTGATTCCTTTCACAAAGCCCATTGCTGATAGGACTTTCAGCTGCAGTATTCATAACCATAATGTTCATGTTTTCACACATGTCTCTGAACTAGTCATTGGCAAATTCCTCTCCATTATCAGTTAGAAACTTAGCTGGTGCCCCAAGTCCAGTCCCTATCCATTTCTGCCTAACTTTGTCTATAATCATCCTTTTGTCCTTGCTATTATTGTAGAAAGACTAAATCTAGTTGCTCGGTTTATAAAATGTAGAATGAAAATGTTCTGGTCTTTATCCCATACCTTTAAATCCATGGCAATTACCTCGTTAAAGTCATGTGCCAACGGAAGGCTAACAATAGGATGTGGTGGTGCCCTTTGATACTTTTTACAAATTTCACACTTTTCACTAATCTCTTCTATTATCCTCAAATACTCTTCATCAATCACACCTGCATCTTTTAGCAATCTGAAAAGAAAGGTGAGCAAATTGTCTGTGTAACTTTAAGACAATTTGCTTTTGATCTCTGATTCAAAACACCTGATGTCATTCCTGTCTCTAACACTCTGACTAGAAACATGTTTTGTTAAGGGGATACAATAATGCCCTGACTAAGTAAACTGAAAATTCACTGACTTTCCAAAAAGAATTGCCTAATCATGCTCCATATCAAGTTTGATGTGTGCCTTTTTCATTGAAGGCTTACTCAACAGTAAAGGTATCTCACTAGACACTCCATCAGTACTGATAAAGTAGCTTACTCCAGCTATTTTACATGGAATTACTACTCTCTTCAGTGACTTCAACGTGTCGTCATCACCAAACCTAAAGCTAGCAATACTTTTATCCTCCTTAACCTTGCATCGATACTCACTATTGAGTGAATCCAGAAAACATTGTAAACAAACAGTTCCACATACTGTCGATGTGCAAGCACTATCTAATACAGCAGAGTTTAACGAGTCCACAGCTAACACATTCATCACAGGACTAAAACTCCTTGCAACAAGTACAATTTGTTCAGATTCATCAGTATCTTCCTCTTCTGCCTAAGAATTCTCTACATCGTGTGTTACTTTGAGGAATCTGCCTCTCCATTTGGGCAGTGCATTGCATAATGATACTTAGAGTCACATCTGAAGCATCTATTAACTGTTCCTTGAGCATTCCTGGGATTCATTCGCCTATGATTGCTGTTCCAATTCTGTCGGACCTGCTAAAGGTGCTTTCAACCTCATCCCTCCTGTCTTTAACTCTTGCACTGTACTTATGACTGCTTCTAGTATCCGGACCAGTTCGAAATCTAGTAAACAGAGTCCTCCATACCAGGGCTGCAGGAAATGACTCTTTCTCCAGGAATTTCTTTAAGGCTGCAGACATTTGATCCAACAAAAAGTCTTTGTTTTTGTCCAGTTAGAACCAGGAGCCTTCCACCTAGCACAATCTAGCAATTTAAATGCTAGCACTGAACCAGGGATCTCCAAATTGCATTTCCTCAACCTTCTACACAATCTGTTAAAGTCCATGATATATTCCTCCATTGAATAACCACCTGTTTTCTGAAATCTATCAAAAGTCTGACCATGCCTCATATGCTTTCTTGTAAATTTCATCCAAGAATTCCAACAGAAGATCCAGCCCTTCATCAGTATCCAACTGACGAACATCCAGTTCACAAAACACTTTACTTCTGATTTTACTTTTGGTAGGAAGTGAAAATGCCAAGGCCATACCTTGTTTCCTCTTTGGAAGAGATGTAACCCATGTACACATATCCACTTCATTCTTCCACTGGTCATATGGTTCAGATTCAGAACATCGGCAGGTAATCATAGCCTGACAATTTACACTTGATTTCTACCATATTTTTCACAATAGCCTGAGATTTTAGTTTTCTATGTAAAATAAAAAAATTCTTAGTTTCCAACCTTCAACTCGAGGCAACAGTCCTCTGCTACCATGTTAAACTCCAGAAAGCTTGTTATGGAAGGATAATGCTGGAGCCTATCTTTACTCAGTTTCACATTTATTGTGCAGAATAAAAGGATTACAAACATGTAACTCCTCACTCAAACCCTCCCCCAGTCTCAGTGAGTATCTGCTTATAAGTGCTCAAGTAAGACCCCAATTAACACCCTCCACCTGCATATAATCAAACCACTGATACACAATTAACAGATTAACAGGAGTAACCACGACAGTCCTTGTGGAGACAAAATCCCGTCTTCACACTGAGGATACAATCCATTGTGTTGTGTGGCACTACCACGGTGGTAAATGGGATAGATTCAGCACAGACCTAGCAGCTCAAAACTAGGCATCCATGAGGCGCTGTGGACAATCAGTAGCAGCAGAATTGCATTCAACCACAATCTGTAACCTCATAGCCGGGCATAGCCCTCACTCTGCCATTACCATCAAGCCAGGGGTTCAACCCTGGTTCAATGAGAAATGTAGGAGGGCATGCCAGGAGCAGCACCAGGCATACCTAACAATAAAGTGCAAACGTGGTGAAGCTATAACACAGGATTACTTGTCTGCTAAACAGCAGAAGCAGCATGCAATAGAGAGCTAAATGATCCAACAACTAATGGATCAGATAAAAGCTCTGCAAACCTGCCACATCTAGTCGTGAATGGCGGTGTACAATTAAACAACTAACCAGCGGAGGAGCCTCCACAAATATCCCCATCCTCAACGATGGGGGAGCCCAGCACATCAGTGCAAAAGATAAGGCTGAAGTATTTTCAACAATCTTCAGCCAGAAATGCTCAGCAGACTATCCAACTCAGCCTCCTCCTGAGGTTCCCAGCATCACAAATGCCAGTCTTCAGCCAATCGATTCACTCCAATTGATATCAAGAAACAGCTGAAGGCACTGGATACAGCAAAGGCTAAGGGCCCTGACAACATCCTGGCTGTACAGCTGAAGACCTGTGCTCCAGAACTTGCTGCACCCCTAGCCAAGCTGTTCCAGTACAGCTACAACACTGGCATCTACCCGACAATGTGGAAAATTGGCCAGGTATGTCCTGTCCACAAGAAGCAGGACAAATCCAATCTGGCCAATTACCACCCCATCAGCCTACTTTCAGTCATCAGCAAAGTGATGGACTATGTCATCCACAGTGCTATCAAGCAGCACTTACTCAGCAATAACTTGCTCACCAACACTCAGTTTGGGTTCCGCCAGGGCACTCGGCTCCTGACCTTATTACAGCCTTGGTCTAAACATGGACAAAACAACCGAATTCCAGAGGTGAACAGAGAGTGATTGCCCTCAACATCAAGGCAGCCCTAGCAAAACTGAAGTAAATGGGAATCGGGGGAAAATTCTCCACCAGTTGGAGTCATACCTCACACAAAGGAAGATGGTTGTGGTTGTTGGAGGCCAATCAACTCAGCCCCAGCATATCGCTGTCCTCAGGACAGTGTCCTAGGCCCAACCATCTTCAATTGTTTCAGCAATGACTTTCCCTCCATCACAAGGTTATGAGTGGGGATGTTCATTGATGACTGCAGTGTTCAGTTTCATTTGCAACTTCTCAGATAATGAAACAGCCCAAGCCAATCTCCAGCAGGACCTGGACAATATCCAGGATGGGCTGGCAAGTAGTAAGTGACGTGTGCCTCTTAAAATCCAGTTAATCATCATCTTGAACAAGAGAAAGGCCAGTCATTGCTCCCCTCATCCTTCAATGATACCACTAAGTCCCCAACAATCAACATCTGGGACTGGGATTGGGGAGTTACCCAGCAGACGTTGAACTAGACCAGCCACATCGACACTGCATTTTCAGGAGTCGATCAGAGCTGGGTACTCCAAGTGGCTCATCTCCTCAAAGCCTCTTCAACTTCTGAAAGGCTTAAATTAGGAGTGTGAAGGAATAGTCAGCCCTCACCTGGATGATGCAGTAACAACAGTCAGGACAGATCAGAGATACGAGTGCCTGTAACTGGACTCAATATCTCGCCCAATCAGCAAGCTGTGGCTGCAGTGTATACCATCTGCAGGATGCTCTGCAACACCTTGCCAACATTACTTTACCAGCACTTTCCTTTCCCAAGCCTCAATAAGGACAAGAGCAGCAATGTCATGGGAAGGCCTTCACCTCCACGTCACACACCACGTTGACTTGGACCTGTACTGTCACAGTGAATATCCTGCAACTCCTGCACAAGTAAGTGTGGGATCATTATCATCACAAAAACAGGAAAGTGAAAGGAGAAGGCCGACCATGACCCTCTCAGGGCAATTAGGGACGTGCAATAAATGGCAGCCTTGCCAGGGAAGGCATTGGGAGGGGAGCCTGATGTCTTCCCACAGCCATGGCACATTCCCAGTGGCGGGAACCTCAGTGGCACGGCTACCCACCGGGTGACCAATTGGCAGCGGGCTCTGGGGAGAGGTGGTGGGGGGGGGGGGGGGGGGGGAAGCCCTCCTTAAAGGCCTCTTCATGGCCAGAGGGGACCCCCGGCGGCAATGCTTGCCCCATGGCGGAGGTGCCGCTGCTGGTATATGACCCCTTGACATAAAAACAAAGTTTCATTCGAAAAAATGTTTTTTTAAAAAAAAATTTTCATGGGATGTGAGCATCACTGACGAGGCCAGCATTTATTGCCCATCCCTAATTGCCCTTGAAGTGGTGGTGAGCTGCCTTCTTGTACTGCTGCAGTCCATCTGGTGTAGGTATAACCACAGTGCTGTTAGGGAGGGAGTTCCAGGATTTTGACCCAGCAGCAGTGAAGGAATGGTGATGTATTTCCAAGTCAGGATGGTGTGTGGCTTGGAGGGGAACTTGCAAGTGGTGTTCTTTCCATGCAACTGCTGCCCTTGTCCTTCTAGGTGGTAGAGGTCATGGGTTTGAAAGGAAACTTGGTGAGTTGCTGCAGTGAATCTTGTAGATGGTACACACTTTTGCCACTGTGCACCGGTGGTGGAGGGAGTGGATGGGGTGCTGATCAAGCGGGTTGCTTTGTCCTGGATGGCGTTGAGCTTCTTGAGTGTTGTTGGAGCTGCATCCATCCAGGCAAGTGGAGAGTATTCCATCACACTCCTGACTTGTGCCTTCTAGATGGTAGACACGTTTTGGGGATTCAGGAAGTGAGGTACTCGCCGCAGAATTCCCAGCCTCTGACCTTCTCTTGCAGCCACAATATTTATATGGCTGGTATCATGAAATTTCTGGTTAATGCTAACCCCCAGGATGTTGATGGTGGGGGTTCAGTGGTGGTAATTCTGTTGTATGTCAAGGAGAGATGGTTAGATTCTCTCTTGTTGGAAATGGTCATGTCCTGGCACTTGTGTGACTCGAATGTTACTTGCCACATGCCAGCTCAAGCCTGAATTTTTCCAGGTCTTGCTGCATGTGGACACAGACTGCTTCAGTATCTGAGGAGTTGCAAATGGTACTGAACATCGAGCAATCAGCGAACATCCGCACTTCTGACCTTATGATGGAGAGAAGGTCATTGATGAAACAGCTGCAGATAGGATCATAGTATCATAGGAAATAGAAGGAAGCCATTCGGCCTTTCGAGCCTGCTCCACCATTCAAACAGATCATGGCTGATCATCTAACTCTGTGCCATTTTTCCACACTATCCCCATACCCCTTAATATTGTTAGTATTCAGAAATCTATCTTTTTATGTCTTAAACATGCTCAATGATTAAGCTTATACAGCCCTCTGGGGTAGAGAATTCTAAAGATTCACCACCCTCTGAGTAAAGAAATTTCTCCTCATCTCAGTCTTAAATGGCCTGCCCCTTATTCTGAGACTAAGTCCCTTGGTTGCACACAGAGGGTGGTGAGTGCCTGGAACTTGCTGCCAGGGGAGGTGGTGGAAGCAGATATGATAGCGACGTTTAAGAGATATCTTGACAAATATATGAATAGGAAGGGAATAGAGGGATATGGGCCCCGGAAGTGCAGAAGGTGTTAGTTTCGGCAGGCATCAAGATCGGCGCAGGCTTGGAGGGCCGAATGGCCTGTTCCTGTGCTGTACTGTTCTTTGTTTGTCAACTCACCAACCAGAGGAAACATCCCATCCACATCTACCCTGTCACACCCTGGAAGAATTTTGTAAATTTCAATGAGATCACCTCTCATTCTTTGAAATTCTAGAGAATACACGCTCAGTTTCTGCAATCTCTCGTTATAAGACGAACCCACCATCAGCGATTAATCTGGTGACCTTCCGTTGCACTCCCTCTATGGCAAGTATATCTTTCCTTAGATAAGCAGAGCAAAACTGAACACAACACTCCAGGTGCAGTCTCACCAAGGCTTTATACAATTGGAGCCATACATCTTTACTCCTGTACTCAAATCCCCTTGTAATGAAGGCCAACATATCATTTGCCTTAACTGATTGCTGCACCTGCAAACTAGCTTTTAGTGACTCATGACAAGGACACCCAGGTCTCTTTGGACATCAACACTTTCCAACCTCCCAACATTTAAGAAATACTCTGCCTTTCTGTTTTTTTTCCACTAAAGTAGATCACTTCACACTTACATTATATTCCATCTGCCATGTTCTTGCCCATTCGCTGAGCTTGTCCAAATCCCCTTGAAGCCTCCTTGCATCCTCCTCACACCTTACACTCCCTCCTAGTTTTGTGTCATTCTCAAATTTGGAAATATTATAATTGGTCCCCATATCCAAATCATTTATATAGATTGTAAACAGCTGTGGCCCCACTTGTAGCAGCCTGCCATCCTGAGAATGACCCATTTATTCCTAAACTCTGCTTTGTGCCGGTTAACAATTCTCAATCCATTGCAGTATTTTACCCCCAATCCCATGTGCTCTAATTGTGTTTACTAAGTTCATGTGTGGGACCTTATCAAAAGCCTTCTGAAAATCCAAATACACCACATCCACTGGTTCTCCTTTATCTATGCTACAAGTAACATCCTCAAAAAACTCCAACAGGTTTGTCAAATATAACTTCCCTTTCATAAATCCATGTGGACTCTGCCCAATCATATCTTTATTTTCCAAGTGATCAGTTATCTCATCCTTTATAAGAAATTCTAACATTTTTCCTACTATTGACGTCAAACTAACAGTAGTTAAAACTGTAGTTCTCCGTTTTCTCTCTCGCTCCCTTCTTAAATATTGGGGTTACATTTGCTACTTTCCAAGTCTGCAGGAACCCTTCCAGAATCTATAGAATTTTGAAAGATAACCACCATTTACTATCTCTATAGCCACCTCCTTCAGTACTCTGGGATGTAGCTCATCTGGTCCAGGGGACTTATCAACTTTCAATCCAATTAATTTTTCAAGTACTACCTCTTTATTGATACTAGTTACTTTCAGTTCCTCATTTTTACAAGGTTACATTAGTTTGCTAGTATTTCTGGGAGATTTTCTATGTCTTCCTCCATGAAGTCAGACACAAAGTAATTGTTTAGTCTCTCCGCCATTTCCTCATTCTCCACCACAAACTCTCCTGTCTCCGCCTGCAATGGACCCACATTTGTCTTTGCTAATCGTTTGCTTTACGCATACCTAAGGAAGCTTTCACAGTCTGCTTTTATGTTTCTAGCTAGCTTATATTCATATTCTCTTTTCCCTTTCCTTTTCAGTTTCTTGGTCCTCCTTTGTTGGATTCTAAATTGCTCCCACTCCTTGGGCTTACCACTTTTTCTGGTGACCTTATAATCCACTTTCTTTGACCTAATGCAATCCTTAACTTCTTTTGTTAGCCACAGTTGATTCGCCTTTCCTGTTGGGTTTTTGCGTCTTTGAGGAATGGATATATGTTGTAAACCATATAATATTTCTTTAAATAATAGCCATTGCCTGTCTATGATCAAATCTTTTAATGCATATTCCTAAACCACCATAGCCAACTTGCCCCTCATACCTTCATAGTTTCCTTTGTTCGGATTTCAGACCCTAGTTTCAGAATGAACTATATCTCTTTCAAACTTAATGTAGAATTCTATCATATTGTGGTCACTATTGCCTAATGGCTCCTTTACATCAAGATTATTAATTAGGCCTTTCTCATTTCATAATACTAAATATAAAGTGGCCCAAACTCTAGTTCGTTCTTCAACATACTGCTCCAGAAACCCATCTCGTACACATTCCAGGAATTCATCCTCCACAGCATTAGTGCTAATTAGGTTTACCCAATCTATATGTAAATTGAATTTACCCATTATTACTGTAGTGCCCATGCTACATGCAGCTCTAATTTCCTGATTTATACCATGCCCAACATTATGACGACAGTTGGGTGGCCTATAAACAACTCCCACCAATGTTTGCTGCCCCTTGCTGTTTCTTAACCCCAACAAAACTGATTCTACATCTTGCTCCTTTGATCCAAGATCCTCTCTCACTAATGTACTGATCTCTTCCTTAATTAACAGCGCTACTTCACCTCCTTTTTCCCTCTGCCTATCGCTCCTAAATGACAAATATCCCTGAATATTCACTTCCTAGTCAGTAATGCTCCATCCATCAATATTGGCGACCACGCTCTGGAAGTGGTTCAAGAGTTCACCTACCTAGGCTCAACTATCACCAGTAACCTGTCTCTAGATGCAGAAATCAACAAGCGCATGGGTAAGGCTTCCACTGCTATGTTCAGACTGGCCAAGAGAGTGTGGGAAAATGGCGCACTGACACGGAACACAAAAGTCCGAGTGTATCAGGCCTGTGTCCTCGGTGCCTTGCTCTATGGCAGCGAGGCCTGGACAACGTATGCCAGCCAAGAGCGACGTCTCAATTCATTCCATCTTCGCTGCCTCCGGAGAATACTTGGCATCAGGTGGCAGGACCGCATCTCCAACACAGAAGTCCTCGAGGCTGCCAACATCCCCAGCTTGTACACACTACTGAGTCAGTGGCGCTTGAGATGGCTTGGCCATGTGAGACGCATGGAAGATGGCAGGATCCCCAAAGACATATTGTACAGCGAGCTCGCCACTGGTATCAGACCCACCGGCCGTCCACGTCTCCGCTTTAAAGACGTCTGCAAACGCGACATGAAATCCTGTGACATTGATCACAAGTCGTGGGAGTCAGTTGCCAGCGTTTGCCAGAGCTGGCGGGCAGCCATAAAGACAGGGCTAAAATGTGGCGAGTCGAAGAGACTTAGTAGTTGGCAGGAAAAAAGACAGAGGCGCAAGGGGAGAGCCAACTGTGAAACAGCCCCGACAAACATATTTCTCTGCAGCACCTGTGGAAGAGCCTGTCACTCTAGAATAGGCCTTTATAGTCACTCCAGGCGCTGCTTCATAAACCACTGACCACCTCCAGGCGCGTATCCATTGTCTGTCGAGATAAGGAGGCCCAAAAGAAAGTCCTGGTCACCCTGTAACCATATCTCTGTAATGGCAATTAGATCATACCAATTTACCTCTATTTGAGCTTTCAAATCATCTACCTTGTTGCAAATGCTGCATGCAATCAGAGAGAGTGCCCTTAACTTTGTCTTAGCATTATTCCTCATTCTGATTTTATTTGAGGTTTGCCTTTGTCTCATCTGCCTTCCAATTTCGCTTACTACTTTTCTACTTCCTGTTACCAGTTTTGGTTCCCTTCAATCTGAGCTCCCTCTTAGGTTCCCAACCCCCTGACAATCAAGTTTAAACCCTCCCCAACAGCACTGGTAAATCTCCCTGCGAGGATATTGGTCCTGGTTCTGCTAAGGTGCAACCCATTCATCTTGTACAGGTCCCACCTACCCCAGAACAGATCCCAATGCCTCCAGAAATCTGATGCCCTCCCTCCTGCACCAACTCTCCAGCCATGTGTTAAATTGCTTAATCCTCCTATTCCTATCCTCACTAGCACATGGCACTGGAAGTGATCTTGAGGTTACTGCTTTTGACGTCCTGCTTTTTCATTTCTTTCCTAACTCCTTAAACTGCGCTCTCAGGACCTCATCCCTCTTCTTACCTATGTGATTGCTACCAATGTGGGCCATAAGCTCTGGCAGTTCACCTTCCTCCAGAGGAATGCCCTGCAGCCGCTCTGTGACATCCTTGATCGTGGCTCCGGGGAGGCAACATACCATCCCGGTGTCACGTGCGAGGTGATGCATTTTGGAAGATCCAATTCAAGAGTGAACTATACGTAAATGGAAAAGTCCTGGGGAAAATTGATGTACAGAGAGATTTGGGTGTTCAGGTCCATTGTTCCCTGAAGGTGGCAACGCAGGTCAATAGAGTGGTCAAGAAGGCATACGGCATACTTTCCTTCATCGGACGGGGTATTGAGTACAAGAGTTGGCAGGTCATGTTACAGTTGTATAAGACTTTGGTTCGGCCACATTTGGAATACTGCGTGCAGTTCTGGTCGCCACATTACCAAAAGGATGTGGATGCTTTGGAGAGGGTGCAGAGGAGGTTCACCAGGATGTTGCCTGGTATGGAGGGCGCTAGCTATGAAGAGAGGTTGAGTAGATTAGGATTATTTTAATTAGAAAGACGGAGGTTGAGGGGGGACCTGATTGAGGTGTACAAAATCATGAGAGGTATAGACAGGGTGGATAGCAAGAAGCTTTTTCCCCAGAGTGGGGGATTCAATTACAAGGGGACACGAGTTCAAAGTGAAAGGGGAAAAGTTTAGGGGGGATATGCGTGGAGAGGGTGGTGGGTGCATGGAACGCATTGCCAGCGGAGGTGGTAGACGCGGGCACGATAGCGTCTTTTAAGATGTATCTAGACAGATACATGAATGGGCAGGAAGTAAAGAGATACAGACCCTTAGAAAATAGGTGACAGGTTTAGATAGAGGATTTGGATCGGCGTAGGCTTGGAGGGCCGAAGGGCCTGTTCCTGTGCTATAATTTTCTTTGTTCTTTGTCTCCGGCCGCAGAAACACCTGTCAGTTCCTCTAACTAACAAATCCCCTTTCACTATTCTTCCTCCCTTTCTGTGCAACAGGGCCACCTGTGGTGCCACAGATTTGGCTCTTGCTGCACTCCTGAGGAACCCTCGCCCTCACCAATATCCAAAATAGAAAACAGGTTAGCAAGTGAGATTGATTCAGGGTACTCCTGCACTACCTGCCTGGTTCTCTTAAACTGCCTAGCGTTTACCCATTTCCTCTCTGTCTGCACATTCTGAACCTCTGGTGTGACCACCTACCTAAATGTGCTATCCACGCAGTTCTCTGGCATGCAGGTGCACCAGTGACTCCAGCCGCCGCTCGAGTTCCGAAACCTGGAGCTCAAGCTTCTGCAGCTGTTGACACTTCCTGCAGATGTGTTTGTCAAGGACACATGGTGCGTCCACGACCTTCCACAGACTACAGGAGGCACATTCCACTCAGTTGAGCTGCCCTGACATACCTTAGCTTTACAAACTAATTATTGTTTGTGTAATAAGTAGAACAACTTACCAGTTACTTGCCAATCAGCCTTTTCCCCTCTACTGAAGAAAGAACCGAACAGTGGAGGCAACCTATCAGCTTTCCAGTGATGTCACTGTTCATTTTTTTTTCACTCCCCAAACCCTGGGCGCGCCAACTTCCAGCCACAGCCTGCCTCCTCCGCTCTCCCAGGTAATTGTGGGCCTCGAGCCCTGGTCTTGATTTACAGTTCCATCGCCGGTTGCGATTCCTCCCAGGCCCGCTGCCTCTCCACTCTCCCAGGTAAGTTTGACCTAGGACACTGCCCTGAGGAACTCCTGTAGCGATGTCCTGGGGCTTAGATGTTTGACCTCCAACAATCACAACCATCTTCCTTTGTGCTAGGTATGACTCCAAACAGTGGAGTGTTTTCTCCCATATTCCCATTGTCTTCAATTTTGCTAAGACTCCTTGATGCTACACTCGGTGGAACGCAACCTTGATGTCAAGGTCAGTCACTCTCACCTCACCTCTTGAATTCAGCTCTTTTGTCAATGTTTGGACCAAGGCTGTAATGAGGTGTGGATCCAAGTGACCCTGATACGATGCAAACCGAGCATCAGTGAGCAAGTTATTGCAGTGTACATGCCACTTGATAGCATTGTCGACGACACCTTCTGTCACTTTGCTGATAATGGAGGAGACTGTGCTGGAACAACTTTGCATTTCCAAGCAAAAACATCAAGACATATCCATCCCAATTGTTACGACCGACCGCTCCAGTCAAAGACCCCAATCAAAATATACGATTCTGATTGTGGTGGGAGAGATGCACTGATAATTCAATCCCGTCACTCCACAGATTGCCTAACATATCATTTAAAACTTTCCAAATTAAAGAAAGACACAGCCAAATTGTATCATCTATTAACCTCCGAATCAAGCTAACCAAACCAGGTGTCGTTAAATCAATAAATTAACTCTTTAATTAGAAGAACTACATTTTTAAACACTATGAAGATATAAACAACATTTAAAATAGAAAAAATTAGAGTCCTTGCAAATTTACAGTCCAATGTTGCTCGAAGTCCTCACAGGATGTTGCTCTCCTTCTCTAGCGAATTTAAACAATTAGCGACTTGCAAACACTTTCAACAGAATCAATCTGACTTTCGAGTTTTTGAGGGATAAAAGATTGTCACAGTCTAACTTCCCTTTCTTCAATTTAAATTACCAGAGATCTCTGTTTTTGGCTTGATGTTTTAGAATTTTGAGAGATAATAATTAAACAGACTAAAATCCTCTTCCTTCAGTTTAAACGGTTGAGAGCTCTTTTTCAGGTGTACTCATCACAGCTGTGCTCTGTGTCTCCTGTCTGTCTGTTAGAAGATACTGTCTCACTAAAAGCCAGTTCAAACTGAATTGAAACAAATGTATCTTATCAGGCTCACTCCCAGTGGCTGTTTCCATGGTATCAAGAATGCACCCTTTGAATCACAGTCTCCAAATGGCTGTTTCTAAGGCAACGAAAATGCACCTTCCTATAACTCCTAAGGCTTGCCGGCTCTTAAAGTAATACTGATCCCTTGCAAGCCTTAAAGGCAAACCGCATATTCCAAAAAAAAACTACAGGACCATGACAATGCCTGCCAATCTGGCAAGTGCAATGCTGGAATTCTTAAAGAAAGTGTCTGAATATCATAAACCAATAGAGGGAAATCATAGAAATTTACAGAATCTTGTCATTCAAACTCCCAAATAGTTTAGCTTACTGTTTTCAGAGTTTTCCCATTGGAATCACTGAAGTTTTCATTCTACAGTCATTATCTGCATGATGATGCCAACTTTTATTCCGTAGAGGAAGGGCTGGACAAGAGTTACCAGGTTAGCTGATTTATTGCACTCTTAGTAAAACCCTCTATTCCTGTTATATCGTGTAAGGAACTCTTTTACATTTATTATATATAGCAGGGTAGATTTCAGTGTGTGGCATACATAGATGGGTGGAGTAACTGGCACGGCCAGCTAATAGCACCAGAAAGCCTCATTTTAATATTCCAATATTTGAGAATTGCTGAAAATAAGAGACATGTTGTCGAAGCTTTTCATCTTGCACTCATCAGGACAATACGCAAGAATAACCAATGGATGGGAAAACAACAGCTTATACTGCATGAGAAGACAGTGCTGATTGGTTGGCAAGTGAACTCTGACTGGTAGAGGCTTTATTCTGGAGAATGCACCAGTTTACAGTGACTGACAGTTTGAAATTTAAACCAGGCAGCTTGATTGGTCAAGGCATTGTCCTGAGGAATGAAGCAGCGAATGGCTGTCACTTATTTGTGGGCTATTTAATCTTAGTACTCTAGTTGTCTACCTCTATTGAAGAATTCATGGCTGCGATTTTACAGCAAGCTTATTGAGTGGTAATCAATATTTAGCAACATGATATCGCAGTCTGCATACAGTATGAACACTTTTTCACCACAAGCGAGCAACTCTATTCTAAAAGAGCTTACTTCACATTTCTATTAATAAATATAACATATCAAATAGAAGCTCTGGTTCACACTGTGGCATTTATTAGTTTATACCATTTCTCATCTGAGCTGCTAGGATGTCTAGATAACATGACACTTCATTCATCTCCCAACGGCTGAATGGTTTAGCTTAGAGATACAGCACTGAAACAGGCCCTTCGGCCCACCGAGTCTGTGCCGACCATCAACCACCCATTTATACTAATCCTATACTAATCCCATATTCCTACCACATCCCCACCTTCCCTAGATTCCCCTACCACCTACCTATACTAGGGGCAATTTATAATGGCCAATTTACCTATCAACCTGCAAGTATTTGGGATGTGGGAGGAAACCCACGCAGACACAGGGAGAACTTGCATACTCCAAACAGGCAGTACCCAGAATTGAACCCGGGTCGCTGGAGCTGTGAGGCTGCGGTGCTAACCACTGCGCATCTAAGTCCATGACCTACCTGTTCTGGTAGAGGGTTTAAGAAGAAAACAAGTGGTTATTTTATAAATTTCAAAGCTTTCTGTGTACTGCATGTTTAAAAGTATACTAACTAACTAAAGCAGTGTCAGCTGTAGCTCAATTGGTAGCACTCTCACCTGAGTCACTTGGTTCCAGGTTCAAGTCCCACTCCAGGGCTTGAGCACAAAAACCAAGGTTGACACTCCAGTGCAGTATTGGGGGAGTGCTGCACTGTTGGAGGTGCTGTCTTAACTCCTGCAACCAAGTGGACTACAGGCGTAAGGGTTCTTGCCCTTCCTCTGAATTCAGTCTATAGGATCAAGAGGGAGGTGCAGATGCTGTGCAAATCTGTGTCTCCAAATCCTGCCCAGGCTACGCAGCCAAAAACAAATGTACAGGACACTTCACCCTTCAAGTGCAGCAGATGATTTCATCTGACCTCACCAAAGTTCTGAGACTGCATTTCCATCATCACTCACAGATGGAAGGATGCCAATTATTGAGCACATTCAGAGAATGAATTTTTAAAAAATCACTGGGGTAAAAAAACAGAACTACATATTAACAGCGGTGCATTGGACTGAGATAAGGATTCAATAGTTGGTTAAAAATCCTTACGCAGTAACTCTTCAAGCGGATGAAGTCTACTGTCATTGGGATTGACTGGTCACTATTCCGATTCAGTGCTTTGATGTAGTCTAAAAGATCAGCAAAAAACTTATAGCCACCCTTGAGTACACAGAGGGCGACAATGTGGTGATCTCCCATTGCTTTCATTATATCCCTCGCCAAACGTTCAGTCCTGCGGACAGAGAAAGAGAATAAGAATTGCATTCACGTCTTTTGAATTAGTCTAAAACTAGTCCATGAAAATTCAGCACAGAAAAAAATGACTCCATGATTTGCTTCCTCAGGCCAAATGCTTCCAAATCACTCCTTGCCATTTTGTACGTACAAGTGAATGATTCCTCTCCCCGTAACCAAAATTAGCAGCTCCAAACCAGGTTAGGACTGGAACTGAAGTCTGTGTAAAATTAACTCTTAATTCAACCATTTGTCGTGAGTCGCTTCAAAACAACAAAATAACAACAGCTGAAAAGAGCAGAAAGAAGATACCAATTTGTATTTAGAATCATAGAATGATTCCAGCACAGGAGGCTGCCATTCGGCCCATCATGTCTCTGCCAGCTCTCTGTAGGAGCAACTTGGCTAGTCCCACTCCCTGCCCTTGCCCCACAGTCTTGCAAATTTCTTCTCTTCAGATAATTATCCAACACCCCTTTGAAAGCCACAATTGAATCTGCCATCACCACACTCTCAGGCAGTGCATTTCAGATACTAACCACTTGCTGCATAAAAAAGATTTTCCTCATGTCACTTTTGGTTCTTTTGCCATTCACCTTAAATCTGTGCTCTCTGGTTCTGTATCCTTCCACCAATGGGAACAGTTTCTCCCTATCTACTCTGTCCAGACCCCTCATGATTTTGAACATCTCTTGCAAATCTTCTCTCAACCTTCTCTTCCGAAAGAACAGCCCCAGTTTCTCCAATCTGTCCTCATAACTAAAGTCCCTCATCCCTGGAATATTCTTTTCTGCGCCTTCACATCTTTCAGAAAGCATGATGCCCAGAATTGGACACAATATGCCAGTTGAGGTTGAACCAGGGTTTCATAAAAGGTTCACCATAACTTCCTTGCTTTTGTACTCTATGCCCCTATTTATAAAGCCCAGGATCCTGTATACCTTATTAACCACTTTCTCAACCTGCCCTGCCATTTTTAATGATTTGTGACGGTATACCCCCAGGTCCCTCTGCTCCTACACCCCCTTTAGAATTGCATCCTTTATTTTGTATTGCCTCTCCTCATTCTACCTACCAAATGTATCTCTTCACACTTGTCTGCATTAAGTTTCACCTGACATGTGTCTGCCCATTCCACCAACCTGTCTATGCCCTCTTGAAGTTTATCGCTATCCTTCTCACTGTTCACAATACTTCCAAGTTTTGTGCCATCTGCAAATTTTGAAATGTGCTCTGCACACCCAAGTCTAGGTCATTAACATAGATCAAGAAAAGCAATGGTCCTAATATCGATCCCTGGGGAACCCCACCCTACCGTCCTCCAGCCCAAAAAGCAACTAACCATTCACCACTACCCTCTGTTTCCTATCTGTTTTCTATTTCCTTTGTGTGAAGAAGTGCTTCCAACATCACCCCTAAATGGCCTAGCTCTATTATTAAGGTTATGCCTCCTAGTGCTGGACTCCCCACAGAAAATATGTTCTCTTTACCTAATCTATCATCCTTTAATCATCTTAAAATACCTCAATAACATTAATCTTCCATATTCAAGGCAATACAAGACCAGTCTTTGCAGCCTGTCCTCATAATTTAATTCCTTTGGCCCTGTTATCATTCTGGTGAATCTACACTGCTCTCCCACCAAGGTCAATAACATATCCTTCCTGAGGTGCGGTTGTCCTAAAATTGAATGCAGTTACTCCAGATGGGGTCTAACCAGAGCTCTGTGGAACTAACATAACTCCCACCCTTTGTTTGCCAGACCTCTTGACATAAAGGCCAATACTCCATTGGCCGTTTAAACCATTTTATTTCATCCACTAGCTTTTAGCGCTTTCTGTATTTGGAGAGAAGAGTGGGTCTAAGATGAATATTTCAAACTTAAATAAGAGCAACTAAGTGGGCAAGAGAGGAAGAGCAATAGTAATAGGGGATTCTATAGTCAGGGGAACAGATAGGCGCTACTGTGGCCGTCAACGTGACTCCAGGATGGTGTGTTGCCTCCCTGGTGCCAGGGTCCAGGATGTCACTGAACGGCTGCAGGGCATCCTGAAAGGGGAGGGTGATAAGGCAGAGGTCATGGTACACGTTGGTACCAATGACATAGGTAGAAAGAGGGATGAGGTCGTGCATCAAGAATTCAGGGAGTTAGGCAGTAGACTAAAAAGCAGGACCTCTCGGGTTGTAATCTCTGGATTACTCCCAGTGCCACGTACTAGCGAGTATAGAAATAGGAGAATAGCACAGATGAACGCGTGGCTTAAGAGTTGGTGCAGGAGGGAGGGTTTTAGATTCCTGGACCACTGGGACTGTTTCTGGGGAAGGTGGGATCTGTACAAGCGGGACGGTCTACATCTGAACCAGAGGGGGACTAATATCCTTGCTGGCGGGTTTGCTAGTGTTGTTGGGAGGAGTTTAAACTAATGTGGCAGGGGGAGGGGATGCAGACTCCTAGCAGAATAGGGACACAGCTAAACACAGGAAAGCGAACAAGTCAGAGGGAATACAGCGGAAGTAAGTTTCAAGGGAGTAATGCCAGGAGTATTGCAGGTAAAACGGATGAGTGAAGGGCAATGATTGACATGTGGAATTGTGATATAGTAGCCATCACGGAGACATGGTTGAGGGAGGGGCAGGATTGGCAACTCAATATTCCGGGATATAGAATCTTCAGGCGAGACAGAGGAGGGGATAAAAGAGGAGGGGGCATTGCAATATTAGTTAAGGAGTCAGTTACTGCAGTAAGGAGAGATGATATCTTGGAGGGGGCATTAAATGAAGCTTTATGCGTAGAGTTTAGGAATAAAAAAGGGACAGCCACATTGCTAGGTGTTTATTATAGACCCCCAGATAGTCAGTGGGAAATTGAGGAGCAAATATGTGCACAATTTGCAGAGGTGTGTAAAAATAATAGGGTAATTATATTAGGTGATTTCAACTTTCCCAACATTAATTGGGATAGTCATCGTGTTAAGGGCTTAGATGGAGTAGAGTTCTTAAAATGTATACAGGAGAACTTTTTAGCTCAATATGTAGAGGATCCAACAAGGGAGGGTGCAGTGTTGGACCTAATTCTGGGGAATGAAGCCGGACAGGTGGTTGATGTGTTGATGGGGGTGCATTTTGGTGATAGCGAACACAACATGGTACAATTTAAGCTTGTTATGGAGAAAGAAATAGACAAGTTGCAAAAAAAGGTTTTGGATTGGGGGAGAGCAAATTTTAGTAAAATAAGGCAGGATCTGGCCAAGGTAGACTGGAAAGAGTTACTTGTCGGGAAATCTACAGAAGAGCAGTGGGGGGCATTCAAAAAGGAAATGGGGAGGGTACAGGCCCAACATGTTCCCTCTAGGGTAATAGGTCGGAGCAACAAGCCCAGAGAACCATGGACGACCAGAAACATTCAGGGTACGATGAGAAGGAAAAGAGAGACTTTTAGCAAATACAAGGAGAGCAAATCAATGGAAGCATTAGTGGAGTACAGGAAGTGTAGGATGGAGCTTAAGAAAGCAATTAGGAGAGCAAAGAGGGGATATGAGAAAGCTCTGGCTGGTAAAAATAGGGAAAATCCCAAGAAATTCTATAAGTATATCAATGGGAACAGGATAACTAGGGAAAGAGCAGGACCCGTTAGGGACCAAGGGGAAAATTTGTGGGTGGAGCCAGAGGACATTGGTTGGGTGTTGAACGAATACTTCACATCTGTCTTCACCCAAGAGAAAGAGGATGTAGATACGGAACTTAGAGAGAGACTGTGAGGTTCTTGAGCAAATTGTCAAAGGGAGTGACAAGGTATTGGAGGTTTTGGCAGGCTTAAAAGTGGACAAATCTCCAGGTCCGGACGATTTGTGTCCCAGGATGCTGTGGGAGACGAGGGTGGAGATTGCAGGGGCTCTGACCCAAATTTTTAATTCCTCTCTGACCATGGGGGAAGTGCCAGAGGACTGGAGAACAGCTAATGTGGTTCCACTATTTAAGAAAGGTTGTAGAGATAAGCCAGGGAACTACAGATCAGTGAGTCTCACGTCAGTGGTAGGGAAACTATTGGAGAAAATTCTGAAGGAGAGAATCTATCTCCACTTGGAGAGGCAAAATTTGCTTAGGAATAGTCAGCATAGCTTTGTCAGAGGGAGGTCATGCCTAACAAATTTGATTGAATTTTTTCAGCATGTGACCAGATGTGTAGATGAGGGTAGTGCAGTTGATGTAGTTTACATGGATTTCAGCAAAGCCTTTGACAAGGTCCCACATGGGAGACTTATCAAGAAAGCAAATGCACATGGGATACAAGGTAACTTGATAAGGTGGATTCAAAATTGGCTTAGCTGTAGGAGACAGAGAGTGATGACAGACGGCTGTTTTAGTGACTGGAAGCCAGTGTCCAGTGGTGTACCACAGGGATCTGTGCTGGGTCCCCTATTGTTTGTCATTTATATAAACGACATAGATGACTATGTGGGGGGTAGGATCAGTAAGTTTGCGGATGTCACAAAGATTGGCCGAGTGGTTAACAGTGAGGTGGAGTGTCTTGGGTTACAGGAAGATATAGACGGGATGGTCAAATGGGCAGAAAAGTGGCAGATGGAATTTAACGCTAAAAAGTGTGAGGTGATACACTTTGGAAGGAGTAATGTGACACTGGGAAGTTCCGAGGAACAAAGGGACCTTGGCGTGTTTGTCCATAGATCTCTGAAGGCAGAAGGCAAAAAGCATATGGGACACTTGCCTTTATCAATCGAGGCATAGATCACAAAAGCAGGGAGGTCATGTTGGAGTTGTACAGAACTTTGGTAAGGCCACAGCTGGAGTACTGTGTGCAATTCTGGTCACCACAATATAGGAAGGAAGTGATTGCATTGGAGGGGGTGCAGAGGCGATTCACCAGGATGTTGCCTGGGATGTAACATTTAAGCTATGAAGAAAGGTTGGATAGGCTTGGGTTGTTTTCGCTGGAGCAGAGAAGACTGAGGGGTGACCTGATCGTGATGTACAAGATTATGAAGGGCATGGACAGGGTGGATAGGGAGCAGCTGTTCCCCTTAGTTGAAGGGTCAGTTACGAGGGGACACAAGTTTAAGGTGAGGAGCGGGAGGTTTAAGGGGGATTTGAGGAAGAACTTTTTTACCCAGAGGGTGGTGATGGTCTGGAATGCCCTGCCTGGGAGGGTGGTAGAGGCAGTTTGCCTCACATCCTTTAAAAAGTACCTGGATGAGCACTTGGCACATCATAACATTCAAGGTTATGGGCCAAGTGCTGGCAAATGGGATTAGGTAGACATGTCAGGTGTTTTAATGCATCGGTGCAGACTCGATGGGCCGAAGGGCCTCTTCTGCACTGTATTATTCTGTGATGAAAGCTGAGCGAGCTGAAGTGAACTGGGTTACGAGATTAGGACATAGATCATTAGAGAAGCAGTGGCAGACACTTTATTTCAGAATACTCAGGATAAGTATATTCCTACTATAAAGAAAAATTCTAAGGGGAGGGCCCACAATTCCCGTGGTTAACTAAAGAAGTTATAGAAAGCATCAAACTTAAGGAAAAAGCATATATTTGCACAAAGTTTAGTGGCAGGTCAGATGATTGGTCAGAATATAAGGAACGGCAGAGAATGACTAAAAGGTTAATCAGGAGAAAGAAATTAGAATATGAGAGGAAGCTAGCCAGAAATGTAAAAAAGGATAGCAAGAGTTTCTACAGGTATTTAAAAAGGAAAAAAGTAAAGTGAGCGTTTGTCCTCTAGAGAATGAGATTGGAGAGTTAATAGTGATAAGGAAATGGCAGATGAAATGAAAAAATATTTTGCTTCTGTCTTCACTATGGAGGATACGAAAAACATTTCAGTAATCGATATAAATAAAGAGGTGGAAGGAAGAGAGGAACTTGGTGAAATTACAATCACCAGGGAAGCGGTATTGAGCAAACTGATGGAGCTGCGGGCTGGCAAGTCCCTGGGTCCTGATGGACTTCATCCTGGGGTCCTAAAAGAGGTAGTAGATGCGTTGGTGTTAATTTTTCAAAATTCGCTAGATTCCGGAAAGGTTCCATCAGACTGGAAAGTAGCAAATATAACCCCTCTATTCAAGAAGGGTGGGGGGGGGGGGGGATGCAGAGAACAGGTAACTATCGGCCAGTTAGCTTGACGTCTGTCGTGGGTAAGGTGTTAGAATCGATCCTTATGGAGGCTATAGCTGGACACTTAGAAAAACTCAAGGTAATCAGGAATAGTCATCGTGGTTTTGTGAAAGGGAAATCATGTGTAACTAATTTATTGGAGTTCTTTGAAGGAGTAGCATGCGCTGTGGATAAAGGGGAGCCCGTTGACGTACTGTACTTGGATTTCCAGAAGGCATTTGACAAGGTGCCACATAAAAGGTTATTGCGCAAAGTAGAAACTCATGGTGTTGGGGGTAACATATTAGCATGGACAGAAGATTGGCTGGCTGGCAGAAAACAGAGAGTATACATAAATGGGTCCTTTTCTGATTGGCAGGATGTGACGAGTGGAGTCCCGCAGGGGTCTGTGCTGGGGCCTCAACTTTTTACAATTTATATCAATGACTTAGATGAGGGGAGCGATGGCATGGTAGCTAAATTTGCAGATGACATAAAGCTAGGTAGGAAAGTATATTGTAAAGAGGATATCGGGTGGTTGCAGACCGATATAGATAGGTTGAGTGAGTGGGCAAAAATCTGGCAGATGAAGTATAATGTGGGAAAATGTGAAGTTGTTCACTTTGGTATAGGATAGTGATGAGGAGAAATTTTTTCTCAAAGGGTTGTGCAATTTTGGAACTCTTTGCCTCAGAAGGTGGTGGAGGCAGGGTCATTGAATATTTTTAAGGCGGAGATAGATTGATTCCCTTGTCTAACAAGAATCTATTATCTTGGGTAAATGGGAATGTGGAATTCGAGACACAAACAGATTAACCTGATCTTATTGAATGGCCTTCTGCTCCTAATTCGTATGTTCGTATGACTCCTAAATCCTTCTCCGCTTTCCTAGCATTTAGAAAATAATCCGGTCTATCTTGCTTGGGATCCAAAGTGGATGACCTCACATTTCCCCATATTGAACTCCAACTGCCAGTGTTTTCCATTCACTTAATCGATCAATGACCCTTTGCCACTTCCTGCCCCCGTCTGTTCTATTGACTTTCATTTTTTTTATTCATTCATGGGATGTGGGTGTCACTGGCGATGCCAGCATTTATTGCCCATCCCTAATTTCCCTTGAGAAGGTGGTCGTGAGCTGCCTTCTTGAACTGCTGCAGTCCATGTGAGGTAGGTACACCCACAGTGCTGTTAAGAAGGGAGTTCCAGGATTTTGACCCAGCGTCAGTGAAGGAACGGCGATATAGTTCCAAGTCAGGATGGTCTGTGACTTGGACAGGAACTTGCAGGTGGTGATGTTCCCATGCATCTGCTGCCCTTGTCCTTCTAGTTGGTAGAGGTCACAGGTTTGGAAGGTGCTGTCTAAGGAGCCTTGGTGCGTTGCTGCAGTGCATCTTGTAGATGGTACACACTGCTGCCACTGTGCGTCGGTGGTGAAGGGAGTGAAAGTTTGTTGATGGGGTGCCAATCAAGCGGGCTGCTTTGTCCTGGATGGTGTTGAGCTTCTTGAGTGTTGTTGGAGCTGCACCCATCCAGGCAAGTGGAGAGTATTCCATCACACTCCTGACTTGTGCCTTGTAGATGGACAGGTTTTGGGGAGTGAGGTGAGTTACTCGCCACAGGATTCCTAGCCTCTGACCTGCTCTTGTAGCCACGGTATTTATATGGCTATAGAGTTCCGAAGAAGAGTCACTGACCCGAAACGTTAACTCTGCTTCTCTTTCCACAGATGCTGCCAGACCTGCTGAGTGAATCCAGCATTTCTTGTTTTTGTTTATATGGCTACTCCAGTTCAGTTTCTGGTCAATGGTAGCCCCGAAGATGTTGATAGTGGAGATTCAGCGATGGTAATGTCATTGAATGTCAAGGGGAGATGATTAGATTGTCTCTTGTTGGAGATGGTCATTGCCTGGCACTTGTGTGGCGCGAATGTTACTTTCCACTTATCAGCCCAAGCCTGGATATTGTCCAGGTCTTGCTGCACTTCTATACGGACTGCTTCAGTATTTGAGGAGTCGCGAATGGTGCTGAACATTGTGCAATCATCAGCGAACTTCCCCACTTCTGACCTTATGATTGAAGGAAGGTCATTGATGAAGCAGCTGAAGATGGTTGGGCCTAGGACACTACCCTGAGGAACTCCTGCAGTGATGTCCTGGAGCTCAGATGATTGACCTCCAACAACCACATCCATCTTCCTTTGCACTCGGTATGACTCCAACCAGCAGAGAGTTTTCCCCCTGATTCCCATTGACTCCAGTTTTGCTAGGGCTCCTTGATGCCATACTCGGTCAAATGCTGCCTTGATGTCAAGGGCAGTCACTCTCACCTCACCTCTAACTTAATGTCATCAGTAAACTTGGATATACAGCTCTCTATCCTTTATCCAAGAAATATATAAATATTGTGAAAAACTGAGGCCCGAGTACAGATCCCTGGGGATTCCCAATGGTTGCATCAAAAGGCTCCCTCCAATTCCATACAGATTTATCCCAGTGTCTGGTCACACACTGAGCTGAAAATAATTCATGCCAATACTCTAAATGAAAATATCACCAGGTGGGGACAAGAGACTTAGGAGTCAAAGCTGCACAGCAAGAGGCCATTCAGCCCATCAAGCCCATGCTGGCTCTCTGCAGAGCAATCCAGTCAGTCCCATTCCTCGGCTTTATTCCCAGAGTCCTGTAAGTTGATTTCCCTCCAACGTCCATCCAATTTCCTTTTGAACTCATTCATCATCTCCACTTCCACCACCCTCGTAGGCAGCGAGTTCCAGGTGATAACCACTCACTACATAAAGTTTTCCTCGCATCCCCTCTGCATCTCTTGCCCAAAACCTTAAATCTGTAACCCCTAGTCCTTGTACAATCAGCTAAAGGAAACAGCTTTTCTTTGTCCGCCCTATCCAAACCTGTCATAATCTTGTACACCTCTATCAAATCTCCATGCAACCTCCTTTGTTCTAAGAACAACCCCAGCTTCTCCAACCTAACCTTGTAACTAAAATCCCTTGTTCCTGGAACCAATCTGGTAAATCTCCTCCGCATCTTCATCCTTCCTAAAGTATGGTGACCGGAACTGGAGAGGGAACCAGCAGGCAGTGCAGGGATCCCCTGTGGCCGTTTCCTTCAACAACAGGTATACCGTTTTGGATACTGTTGGGGGAGACGACTTACCAGGGGTAGGCAATGGGATACAGGTCTCTGGCACAGAGTCTGTCCCTGTTGCTCAGAAGGGAAGGGGTAAGAGGAGCAGAGCATTAGTCATTGGGGACTCCATAGTTAGGGGAACAGATAGGAGGTTTTGTGGGAACGAGAGAGACTCACGGTTGGTGTGTTGCCTCCCAGGTGCCAGGGTACGTGATGTCTCGGATCGTGTTTTTGGGATCCTCAAGGGGGAGGGGGAGCAGCCCCAAGTCGTGGTACACATAGGCACCAACGACATAGGTAGGAAGACAGATGGGGATTTAAGGCAGAAATTCAGGGAGCTAGGGTGGAAGCTTAGAGCGAGAACAAACAGAGTTGTTATCTCTGGGTTGTTGCCCGTGCCACGTGATAGCGAAGTGAGGAATAGGGAGAGAGAGGAGTTGAACACGTGGCTGCAGGGATGGTGTAGGAGGGAGGGTTTTGGTTTCCTGGATAATTGGGGCTCTTTCTGGGGTAGGTGGGACCTCTACAAACAGGATGGTCTTCACCTGAACCAGAGGGGTACCAATATCCTGGGGGGGAAATTTGCTAGTGCTCTTCGGGGGGGTTTAAACTAATTCAGCAGGGGGATGGGAACCTAAATTGTAGTTCCAGTGTGCAGGATGTTGAGAGTAGTGAGGGCCGAGATAAGGTTATAAGGACGCAAGAGGGCACTGGCAAGCAAGAGCTTGGTTTAAAATGTGTCTACTTCAACGCCAGGAGCATCCGGAATAAGGTGGGTGAGCTTGCAGCATGGGTTGGTACCTGGGATCTCGATGTTATGGCCATTTCAGAGACATGGGTAGAGCAGGGACAGGAATGGTTGTTGCGGGTTCCAGGATTTAGATGTTTCACTAAGAACTGAGAAGAGGGTAAAAGAGGGGGGGGTGTGGCATTGTTAATCAAGGGAAGTATTACAGCGGCAGAAAGGACGTTTGAGGACTCGTCTACTGAGGTAGTCTGGGCCGAGGTTAGAAACAGGAGAGGAGAGGTCACCCTGTTGGGAGTTTTCTATAGACCTCCAAATAGTTCCAGAGATGTAGAGGAAAGGATAGCGAAGATGATTCTCGACAGGAACGAGAGTAACAGGGTAGTGGTTATGGGGGACTTTAACTTTCCAAATATTGACTGGAAATACTATAGTTCTAGTACTTTAGATGGGTCTGTTTTTGTCCAGTGTGTGCAGGAGGGTTTTCTGACACAGTATGTAGACAGGCCAACCAGGGGCAATGCCACATTGGATTTGGTACTGGGTAATGAACCCGGCCAGGTGTTAGATTTAGAAGTTGGTGAGCACTTTGGTGATAGTGATCACAATTCGGTTAGGTTTACCTTAGCGATGGGCAGGGACAGGTATATACCGCAGGGCAAGAATTATAGCTGGGGGAAAGGAAATTATGATGCGATTAGGCAAGATTTAGGATGCGTAGGATGGGGAAGGAAACTGCAGGGGATGGGCACAATCGAAATGTGGAGCTTATTCAAGGAGCAGCTACTGCGTGTCCTTGAGAAGTATGTACCTGTCAGGCAGGGAGGAAGTTGTCGAGCGAGGGAGCCGTGGTTTACTAAAGAAGTTGAAGAGCTTGTCAAGAGGAAGGCGGCGGCTTATGTTAGGATGAGACGTGAAGGCTCAGTTAGGGCGCTTGAGAGTTACAAGCTAGCCAGGAAGGAGCTGAAGGGAGAGATAAGAAGAGCAAGGAGAGGACACGAGAAGTCATTGGCGGATAGGATCAAAGAAAACCCTAAGGCTTTCTATAGGTATATCAGGAATAAAAGAATGACTAAAGATAGGTTAGGGCCAATCAAGGATAGTAGTGGGAAGTTGTGTGTGGAATCGGAGGAGATAGGGGAAGTGTTAAATGAATATTTTTCGTCAGTATTTACAGTGGAGAAAGAAAATGTTGTCGAGGAGAATACTGAGATACAGACTACTAGGCTAGATGGGATTGAGGTTCACAAGGAGGAGGTGTTAGCAATTTTGGAAAGTGTGAAAATAGATAAGTCCCCTGGGCCAGATGGGATTTATCCTAGGATTCTCTGGGAAGCCAGGGAGGAGATTGCAGAGCCTTTGTCCTTGATTTTTATGTCGTCATTGTCGACAGGAATAGTGCCGGAAGACTGGAGGATAGCAAATGTTGTCCCCTTGTTCAAGAAGGGGAGTAGAGACAGCCCTGGTAATTATAGACCTGTGAGCCTTACTTCGGTTGTGGGTAAAATGTTGGAAAAGATTATAAGAGATAGGATTTATAATCATCTTGAAAAGAATAAGTTCATTAGAGATAGTCAGCACGGTTTTGTGAAGGGTAGGTCGTGCCTCACAAACCTTATTGAGTTTTTTGACAAGGTGACCAAACAGGTGGATGAGGGTAAAGCCGTGGATGTGGTCTATATGGATTTCAGTAAGGCGTTTGATAAGGTTCCCCACGGTAGGCTATTGCAGAAAATACAGAAGTATGGGATTGAAGGTGAATTAGTGCTTTGGATCAGAAATTGGCTAGCTGAAAGAAGACAGAGGGTGGTGGTTGATGGTAAATGTTCATCCTGGAGTATCGTTTCTAGTGGTGTACCGCAAGGATCTGTTTTGGGGCCACTGCTGTTTGTCATTTTTATAAATGACCTGGAGGAGGGCGTAGAAGGGTGGGTTAGTAAATTTGCGGATGACACGAAGGTCGGTGGAGTTGTGGATAGTGCCGAAGGACGTTGTAGGTTACAGAGGGACATAGATAGGCTGCAGAGCTGGGCTGAGAGATGGCAAATGGAATTTAATGCGGAAAAGTGTGAGGTGATTCACTTCGGAAGGAGTAACAGGAATGCAGAATACTGGGCTAATGGGAAGATTCTTGGTAGTGTAGATGAGCAGAGAGATCTTGGTGTCCAGGTACATAAATCCCTGAAAGTTGCCACCCAGGTTAATAGAGCTGTTAAGAAGGCATATGGTGTGTTAGCTTTTATTAGTAGGGGGATCGAGTTTAGGAGCCACGAGGTCATGCTGCAGCTGTACAGAACTCTGGTGCGGCCGCACCTGGAGTATTGTGTGCAGTTCTGGTCACCGCATTATAGGAAGGATGTGGAAGCTTTGGAAAAGGTGCAGAGGAGATTTACTAGGATGTTGCCTGGTATGGAGGGAAGGTCTTACGAGGAAAGGCTGAGGGACTTGAGGTTGTTTTCGTTAGAGAGAAGGAGGAGAAGAGGTGACTTAATAGAGACATATAAGATAATCAGAGGGCTGGACAGGGTGGATAGTGAGAGCCTTTTTCCTCGGATGGTGATGGCAAACACGAGGGGACATAGCTTTAAGTTGAGGGGTGATAGATATAGGACAGATGTCAGAGGTAGTTTCTTTACACAGAGAGTGGTAGGGGCGTGGAACGCCCTGCCTGCAACAGTAGTAGACTCGCCAACTTTAAGGGCATTTAAGTGGTCATTGGATAGACATATGGATGAAAATGGAATAGTGTAGGTCAGATGGTTTCACAGGTCGGCGCAACATCGAGGGCTGAAGGGCCTGTACTGCGCTGTAATGTTCTATGTTCTATGGACACAATGCTTGTTGTAGGGTATTCCCAAGCGCAGAGGCACCTGCAGTAAATATCATACTGTTTAAATGTTATTTGAGTAAGTAGATTCATGTAATCCTAGTGAATATATATATATATACACACACACTCATATATATGTTGAAAGTATAGCTACATATTGGTACAAAATGGAGTATTGACCCGAGGCATTGTGGGACAAGTTACTTAGCTTGCAGTTTGAACCTGGTACAGCATAGCACAGACACCGAGAGGGCCCCTCTTATCAGTGTAACTGCAGACTGCACGGCACCCTCAGGAATGCAGGCCCAATTAAAAGTGACAGTTGGAAGACTCAAGGATAATTGATGGGGCCTGAGATCATCAATGGTGATCAGGGGGCTTGCACGAGCTGATCACGTAGCCACATGATGCCTAATGAGTAATCTAATTGGTAATATGTGTAATGTATGTAATCAATAACCGTTATGATTGGACCATGTCCAGCCGGGATGGGCTGAGTAACTGTATATCTGTTGTGGATTTTCCTTTGTTCGGTGGAGAGGCATCTGGACAGCCCAGTGACCTGCTTCCCGCTGGCTGGCGTAATAAACTGTTTGACATTGGAGCAGACCTGTGTGTCAAGTGATTCTTCTAGATTCATTCCCGCTAACAATGCGATTACTGGGGCCTAACTCGAGGTTTATAAAGGTTCAGCATAACTTCCCTGTTTTTGTGCTCAATACCTCTATTTATGAAGCCCAAGATCCCATATGCATTGCAAACTACTCTCTCAATACGTCCTACCACCTTCAAAGATCTATGCACCTAAAACCACAAAAGTCTTTAGGACTGTACCATTTAGTCTATATTGCCTCTTCCTATCCCTTTGCCAAAGTGCATCAGTCACATTTCTCTGTATTCAATTTCATCTGCCACTTGTCTGCCCATTTTGCTAGCCTATCTACATTCTGTTGCTGTTGTTTGGTATCATTCTCACTGTCTGCAACACCTCCAAGTTTGGTATCATCGGCAAATTTAGAAATTTTACTCTGTATTACAATATCAAAGTCATTTATGTACATCAACAAAGGCAGTGGTCCTAGCACTGAACCTTGGGGAACACCACTGTCTACAATCCACCAGTCTGAAAAACCACGACTTGCTGTTTTGTCCTTAAGCCAATTTTTTTATCCAAGCTGACACTGACCCTCCTATTCCATGAGCCTTAATTTTCTAACCAGCCTTTAATGTGGTACTTTCTCAAAAGCTTTCTTAAAATCCAAATACACAACATCCATTGCTTTCCCTTCATCAACCTTCTGTTACTTCATCAAAATATTCAATTATATTAGTCAAGCACAATCTGACCTTTACAAATCTGTGCTGACTTTCCTTAATTAACTCAAACCTCTCTAAGTGACTGTTGATTGTTTCCCTGATTATTGTTTCCAAAACCTTACCCACTACTGATGTTAAGCTGATTGGCCTGCAGTTATTGGAATGTCATTACACCCTTTCTCGAATAAGGGTGTCACATTTGCCACTCTCCAACCCTCTGGCACCTCCCCCATATTTAGGGAAGATTGGGAGATTATGGAAAGCCCTTCCGCTCTCTCTCCAACCCCACTTCTTTTCACAACTTGGGATGCAAGCCATCCAGGCAAGACAATTTATCCTCTCTAAGCACAAGAAGTTTTTCCAGTACAACCTGCCTATCAATTTTCACCTCATCCATTACTTCTACCATCGCCGCTGCTACCGATATTTTATCAGCGTCATCTTCCTTAGTAAACAATGACACAAAGTACTTGTCATGCTAGACCCCCACCTGCCAAGAATGAGGTATATTAATTTTGCCACGTGGATATTAAATTTCAAATTGTTGTGGGAAGAGGAGAAGGCCTGTTACAAGGGCTGCCAGACACTTGGCTGGAAGACATTTACATACCAGTAGGGACAAGAGAAGATACCCCCTTATCCATTTAACCCACAATGGACTTTGAGCACCAGACATTAAAGGCAGGGAAGTGTCCAGGAAGCATTCCAGGCCCCGCTAAGATGATGCAATTCATAGAGCCAAGACGTGGTCAGACCAGTTAGTCACATGACTAACCTACTTGGCAACCTGTGGTTTTTTGAATGGTACAAACAGTTTGAACTGAGAGGGTCTGTTTGCTCCTGGACTGAAAAGACCTCTCCTGGCTGGCACGCCATGGCCTCTCCTGGCTGTTTCTCATGGAACTCCAAATCCACTGAATACACATGAACCCCAAGAGAGAAAAGTCTCCTGCAGTGAACAAAGTTTAAGAAGAATACTGGGCCCCAACGAAAAGCAAGATCTACCTGCAATCAAGGACTCTACAGTGAGCTCGAAGATCCGTAACAAAAACCCTCTCAGAGATTGCCTCAAACTTTTCCACTTTATTTCTTCTGCTCTGTCTCTATCTGCATGTGTGTATCGCATATGCATGCTAGCATGGGCACGTCATGTATCCGTAGGCGTTAACCAAATTAGGGTTTAAGTTTAATAAATTTCAACCTTTCTTCTTTAAACCTAATAAAATCTGTTTGTGCTGGTTTCTTTGCCTTATAATTGGAAAGCAGTGAACAAGGATTCACCAAGGGGGAGCTCAAAACACAGTGTGTTTAAAATAAAATCCTGTTACGATAAGACAAGGTGAAGGCTGAGAGGGGAGCCTAGACCCCTTTCTCACCTGGTCGTAACATACTCATAAGTGTTCTAACCATGTCCTGCACCTCTAAGAAAATATCACCCTCTTTGTCCCTAATCGACCCCACCCCACCCCCACTTACTCCTTACATGCTGGTAGAAGAATTTTGGGCTCCCCTTTATGTTAACTGCTATTCTATTTTCATATATAATATAAAAACAAGAAATGCTGGAAATACTCAGCAGGTCTGGCAGCATCTGTGGAGGGACAGTGACCCTTCTTCAGAACTGACAAATATTAGAAATGTAAAACGTTTTAAGCACGTAAAGCCGGGGGCGGGTGGGGGGGGGGGGGGGGGGTGGCGCAAGAGATAACAAAAGAGGTGTTGATAGGACAAGGTCACAGAGAATAACTGACCAGAAAGTCATGGAACAAAAGGCAAACGTTATGTTAATGGTTAATGGTTCTGAAGAAGGGTCACTGACCTGAAACGTTAATTCTGCTTCTCTCTCCACAGATGCTGCCAGACCTGCTGAGTGTTTAAAGCATTTCTTGTTTTTATTTCAGATTTCCAGCATCTGCAGTATTTTGCTTTTATGTTAATGGTGTGCTGAAAGACAAAGCGTTAGTACAGAGAGGGTGTGAATTGACTATAAAAGCACTCCAAGTACTAACATTAAAAAAAATTAGAACAGTGGGTAGGCACAGTAGAAACAAACTAACCAAACTAAAAAAAAAAAAATAACCAAATAAAAAAGAAAAAATAATTAAACATAAAAAGGGGGGCCCGTCATGCTCTGAAATTATTGAATTCAAGGTTCAGTCCGGTAGGCTGTAGTGTGCCTAATCGGTAAATGAGATGCTGTTCCTCGAGCTTGCGTTGATGTTCACTGGAACACTGCAGCAATCCCAGGACAGCATGGTTGAAATGGCCAACAACCGGAAGCTCGGGGTCCTGCTTTCGGACTGAGCGGAGTTGCTCCGCAAAGCGGTCAAACCCGTCTGCGTTGGGTCTCACCAATGTAGAGGAGACCACATTGTGAGCAGCGTATATAGTATACTAAGTTGAAAGTACAACAAGTAAATCGCTGCTTCACCTGAAATTAGTGTTTGGGGCCTTGGATAGTGAGGAGAGAGGAGGTAAATGGACAGGTATTACACCTCCTGCGATTGCAGGGGAAGGTGCTGTGGGACGGGGACGAGGTGGTGGGGGTAATGGAGGACTGGACCAGGGTGTCGCAGAGGGGACGATCCTTCGGAATGCTGACAGGGGAAGGGAGGGGAAAATGTATTTGGCAGTGGCATCACGCTGGAGGTGGCGGAGGATGATCCTTTGGATCTGGAGGCTGGTGGGGTGGAAAGTGAGGACAAGGGGAACCCTGTTGCAGTACTGGGAGGGGAAGGGGTGAGGGTAGAGGTGCGGGAAATGGGCCGGACACAGTTGAGAGCCCCGTCAACCACAGTGGAGGGGAATCCTTGGTTGAGGAACTCGAGGAACAGCATCTCATTTACCGATTAGGCACGTTACAGCCTGCCGGACTGAACATTGAGTTCAATAATTTCAGAGCACGACAGACCCCCTTTTTGTGTTTAGTTATTTTTTTCTTTTTTATTTGGTTATTTTATTTTCAATTTTTAGTTTGGTTAGTTTGTTTCTACTGCGCTCACCCACTGTTCCTTAAAAAAAATTTTAATGTTTGTGCTTGGAGTCTTCTTCTTCTTCTTTGGCCTCCTTATCTCGAGAGACAATGGGTAAGCGCCTGGAGGTGGTCAGTGATTTGTGGAGCAGCGCCTGGAGTGGCTATAAAGGCCAATTCTAGAGTGACAGACTCTTCCACAGGTGCTGCAGAGAAATTTGTTTGTCGGGGCTGTTACACAGTTGGCTCTCTCCTTACGCTTCTGTCTTTTTTCCTGCCAACTGCTAAGTCTCTTCGACTCACCACACTTTAGCCCCACCTTTATGGCTGCCTGCCAGCTCTGGCGATCACTGGCAACTGACTCCCACGACTTGTGATCAATGTCACAGGACTTCATGTCGCGTTTGCAGACGTCTTTATAGCGGAGACATGGACGGCCGGTGGGTCTGATACCAGTGACGAGCTCGCTGTACAATGTGTCTTTGGGGATCCTGCCATCTTCCATGCGACTCACATGGTAAAGCCATCTCAAGCGCTGCTGGCTCAGTAGGGTGTATAAACTGGGGATGTTGGCCGCCTCAAGGACTTCTGTGTTGGAGATACGGTCCTGCCAGCTGATGCCAAGTATTCTCCAGAGGCAGCGAAGATGGAATGAATTGAGACGTCGCTCTTGGCTGACGTACGTTGTCCAGGCCTCGCTGCCATAGAGCAAGGTACTGAGGACACAGGCCTGATACACTCGGAATTTTGTGTTCCGTGTCAGTGCGCCATTTTCCCACACTCTCTTGGCCAGTCTGGACATAGCAGTGGAAGCCTTTCCCATGCGCTTGTTGATTTCTGCATCTAGAGACAGGTTACTGGTGATAGTTGAGCCGAGGTAGTTGAACTCTTGAACCACTTCCAGAGCGTGGTCGCCAATATTGATGGATGGAGCATTTCTGACGTCCTGTCCCATGATGTTCGTTTTCTTGAGGCTGATGGTTAGGCCAAATTCGTTGCATGCAGCCGCAAACCTGTCGATGAGACTCTGCAGACACGCTTCAGTGTGAGATGTTAAATCAGCATCGTCAGCAAAGAGGAGTTCCTTGATGAGGACTTTCCGTACTTTGGTCTTCGCTCTTAGACGGGCAAGGTTGAACAACCTGCCCCCTGATCTTGTGTTGACTCATGGCCCTCCTGCCTTGGGTGCTATGGCGTTGGAAGGATGAATGAGAATGGACAGAGACTGCTCGAGTTGTGTACCTATCATAACCTCTGCATCACCAATTCGTTCTTTCACACTAAACCCTGTCACCAGGTACTTTGAGTGCTTTGTGCTTTACAGTCAATTCACATCCTCTCTGAGCTACTGCTATGTCTTTCAGCACACCATTAACATACCATTTGCCTTTGTTCCATGACCTTCTGGTCAGTTATTCTCTGTGACCTTGTCCTATCTACACCTCTTTTGTTATCTCTTGCCCCAACCCCCGCTTTACTTGCTTTTACATTTCTAATATTTGTTCTGAAGAAGGGTCACTGACCTGAAACGTTAACTCTGCTTCTCTCTCCACAGATGCTGCCAGACCCGAGTAGCCTCTTTGTGTCCTCCTCACAGTTTGTATTCCCACCTACCTTAGTATCATCAGCAAACTTAGATACGTTACTCTCTGTCTTTTCATCTAAGTCACTGACATAGATTGTAAATAGCTGAGGCCCCAGCACTGATCACATAAGAAACAGGAGCAGCAGCAGACCATATGGCTCATCAAGCCTGCTCCGCCATCAATACAATCCAGAGCAAGTAGGTCCTTTCTTAAATGTGGAGACCAAAACTGCACACAGTATTCCAGGTGTGGTCTCACCAAAGCCTTGTACAATTTTCGTAGGACTTCTTTATTCCTGTACTCCAATCCCCTTGTAATAAAGGCCAACATGCCATTTGCCTTCCTAATAGCCTGCTGACCCTGCATGTTAACTTTGTGCATTCCTTGTACGAGTACCGCCAAGTCTCTCTGAACATCAACACTTCCCAGTTCCACACCTTTTAAAAAATATTCTGTTTTCTATTTTTACGACCAAAGTGACAAAGTGAAGTTTCATACTTCTTTACATTATATTCCATTTGCCATCTTGTTGCCCACTCACCTAACCTGGCTATATCTCTTTGCAGCCTCTCTGTGTCCTTCGCACAGCTTACCTTTCAAACAAGCTTTCTATCAACAGCAAACTTAGATACATTACCCTCTGTCTCTTCGTCCAAGTCATTAATATACAGTGTAAATAGGCCCAGCTTTGATCCTTGTGGCACCCCACTATTCACTGCTTGTCAACTTGAAAATGCCCCATTTATGCCCACTCTCTGCTTCCTGTCTGTTAACCAATCATCTATCCATGCTAATATATTACCCCCAACACCGTGAGCCCTTATCTTGCCTATTAATTTTTTATGTGGCAATTTATCGAATGCCTTTTGGAAATCCAGGTATACAACATCTACTAGTTCCCCTTTATCTACCCAACTAGTAACATCCTCAAAAAACTCTAATAAATTTGACAGACAGGATTTCTCTTTAGTAAAACCATGCTGACTTATTCTAATCATATCATGTTTTTCCAAGTGCATAGTTAAGACTTCTTTAATAGTTTCCAGCATCTTCCCAACAACTGATGTTAGGCTAACTGGCCTGTAGTTCCCTGTTTTCTCTCTACCTCCTTTCTTGAAAAGTGATGTAACATTTGGCAACTTCCAATCTGACGGGTCCATTCCTGAATCTAAAGAATTCTGAAAAATCATAGCCAGCGCATTCACTATCTCTGCAGCTATCTCTTTTAGAACCCTAGGATGTATGCCATCTGGACCCGGGGATTTGTCAGATTTTAGCCCTCAAGTTTCTCCAATACTTTTTCTCGGCTGATGTCAATCTCCTTCACTTCCGCACTCTTTTTAGCTCCCAGGTTACTGTCTATTTCTGGCATGGAACTGATGTCTTCTACTGTGAAAAGAGACACAAAATATTTGTTCAATGCCTCTGCCATTTCCTATTTCCCAATGATGATTTCTCCTGTCTCAGCCTCTAAGGGACCAATGTCCACTTTAGCTACGCGCTTTCTTTTTATGTTGTTACGAAAGTGCCTCTGTGTTTTGTTAATTATATCTATTGAGGAATAATTTTTGAAAGACTGAAGAAATGTTAAACTTTGGGGTTTTCAAAGGGGGTCATCTAAAAGCCTGGAAAAACAGTCCCTGGAAATGTTTTTTTTTAAAAGGGGCACTGAGAGGTCTTGAGGAAAACAAGCCTTCCCGGGAAACCACCCGACTTCCAGCTCAATAAACAACAGAAAACTTTGGACACCTGGAGAAGTTGTTTACAAAGAGGTGACAGGTCAAGATTGATGGAGGTCAAAAGGTTGACATGCTGTTGTCGGTTTTGCTATCGAATTGTTGAGTTGGGGTTGAACTGTATAAAAAGGAAGAGCACTTCTGAAAAGAGAAGAGAACTTCCAAGGAGAGAAAAGAATTCCCAAGGAAGGAAAGACCACAAGCCAGCTCAGCTTTCCAGGAACACTCTAAAAGACCCTGAGTATTCCACTGTGTCAACTCATCTTGTCTCCTGTCTTTGAAGAAAAGCCTGCTGAATTAATTCTCTGCACCACCTAAAAAGAACTGTTTTAAAAGATCCCAGTGACCCATCTACGTGTACTCGGAGGCCAAACTGTATGCTAGTTTTGGAAGACAACATATCTCATCTGCTGTTTCTTAAAGAATGAGCAAGTAGTCAGCCCAAGTGGTTTTTTGTCTGTCATAGAGCTCTAAAAACAAAAATCCCTTTGTTTTTTCCGGTTAACCAGTGTATGTGTGTGCACATGTGTGTGAGAGGGGCTAAGGTAAAAAGGGAACTTTAATATTTCAATCTCTGCGTTTATCGCAGATGACACGAAAATTGGTGGTGTCGTAAATAGTGAGGAGGAAAGCCTTAGATTACAGGACGATATAGATGGGCTGGTAAGATGGGCGGAGCAGTGGCAAATGGAATTTAATCCCGAGAAGTGTGAGGTGATGCATTTTGGGAGGACTAACAAGGCAAGGGAATATACAATGGATGGTAGGACCCTAGGAAGTACAGGAGGTCAGAGGGACCTTGGTGTACTTGTCCATAGATCACTGAAGGCAGCAGCACAGGTAGATAAGGTGGTTAGGAAGGCATGTGGGATACTTGCCTTCATCAGCCGAGGCATAGAATATAAGAGCAGGGAGGTTATGATGGAGCTGTATAAAACACTAGTTAGGCCACAGCTGGAGTACTGTGTACAGTTCTGGTCACCACACTATAGGAAGGATGTGATTGCACTGGAGAGGGTGCAGAGGAGATTCACCAGGATGTTGTCTGGGCAGGAGCATTTCAGCTATGAACAGAGACTGAAAAGGCTCGGGTTGTTTTCCTTAGAGCAGAGAAGGCTGAGGGGGGACATGATTGAGGTGTACAAAAGTATGAAGGGCATTGATAGGTTAGAGGGGAAGAGACTTTTTCCCTTAGCGGAGAGGTCAATAACCAGGGGGCATAGATTTAAGATAAGGGGCAGGAGGTTTACAGGGGATTTGAGAAAAAAAGATTTCACCCAGAGGGTGGTTGGAATCTGGAATGCACTGCCTGAAGGGGTGGTAGAGGCAGGAACCCTCACAACATTTAAGCAGTATTTAAATGAGCACTTGAAACGTCATAGCATACAAGGCTACGGGCCAAGTGTTAGAAAATGGGATTAAAATAGTTCGGTGCTTGATGGCCGGCACAGACACGATGGGCCGAAGGGCCTGTTTCTGTGCTGTATAACTCTATAACATTGAGGATTGTGAAGTGTAATGTATCATTAAAGATCTGATTTGGCATTGTTAAAACTACAACTAAAACTCTGATGTTTAAAGTAACAAGATGAATAAGAACAAGAAGGCAGACAAACATCTTGGTAAGCCCAATGTAATATTTTTGAATTTCATTAAGTCATAGTTGGTAGATGAAGTGTTTCCCACATATCAGATCGAGGGGCAAGTATTCTCTTTGGAGCCGCAACCAAAAAGGATCTCCAGTTAACAATGTGGGGGACAATCAGGTAATATTCTGGGTCGAAGTCATTTCTTTATCAATGGATTGAATCTAAAGAAGGGTCTTATGAGATAGAGCAGGATACAATGACAGGAGGATGGCGAGAGAAACAGCAGTGCTTAGTGGAGTGTGTCTGGTTAAAAGGTAAGATTAAAATATTAGTGTTCAGAAGTGATAAAAGGCGTTCATGTTACAGTGTCTATTGCTGGGAATTCAGAATTTTAGGAGAAGAGGCTGAGGTCAAAGATAAAGAAATTGCAGAACTTGTAGAGTGGCTAGTGGTAGCCGAGAAAGATTTTTTAAAAACTGGTGATTCCAGGCACTTGGAGCAGCCAGGATGCTGAACCTGACGCTACACCAGCATCTTAAAAATGAACAGAACAGGAATCACCATCTAGAGAAAGGAATATTTAAAGTGCAGCATTTGAAGTTGGAGGGCACCCAGATGGACATAGTAGTTAGACCACTCTGTGCTCTGTGAGGGGATGGGAGGGCAGCATGTGGCAGTACTAGCTTGCCCAGCAGAGACAGAAATTGATGAAGCCAAGTGGGGCTCAGGGGATTCCCCAGCTCCAAGAGCTGAAAAGGGGCTTAAGAGACGGAGTATGGCTACTGCTCCCTTTCGCATCCTCTTTACCGTCTCCAACTTTGGAGCCCTAAACCTCTGTGGTTTGAGTGGCGACGTGAGGTATGGAGGAGGAGCAGTTAGATGCCTCTTTGGCTCCTTAGACATTGTCACCCCACAACAGTTCATCCGACCTTCTGGCAATGCAGAGAGTTGGAGAAGCATGCTTGGGTAGATATAGCAAGTGACTGAAAGTGAATCTTTTATTTCATAAGGGGATTTGTCATTTTGGGGCTTTCTGGCATGAGAAAGGAGGAGTAAAGTTGCTGGGCTTGCCAGTTTTGCAGGAGAATGTGCAGACACAATGTACAAATGTTGTAAAAGAGTTCCATTAAAAAAAAACCCTGGGTTCGGAAAAAGAAAGAAAGATAAAGGCCCACAGCAATATTTAAAGTTTCTGACAGAGAGAAATAGGCAGAATGTGCTGTTTTAATTTTAAAAAGGGAAAGGCGGCTGGATTTTATTTTCAATTTGTTTTCTCACCTACAAATGAAAGACTGTTTTAAATAGGTCTGTGTTATGTTTGTTTTCAGTGTGTGCATCATCCACAGTTCAGTTCAGAGCAAAAAAAAATTTAACCCATTGTAGTTTCGTCTTTGATAGTTGGACAAGCGTGTGCTGTTTTAAGTTTAATTGTTTGCTCTATGTGTATACATATGTGCATTATTTTTGAGAAACATGAGTCATGTTTTTGCTTCTGAACTGATGGAAACCTTGTGAATGTTGCTTGGCCTCGAGATCTGGGAATATCACATAAAATTTGGCAATTTGAGTTCAAACAGGGATTACATTACAGGAACCATATTTCTAAATTGGATAGAAGTACAGCAGTGCAAATGTGATTATTAAGTGTGTTTACTTCAAATTAAGACTGAGTAGCAGCTCACAAGCTGTGAAAAGCTCTGCCCTGTACCTTGTTGATGTTAGAATGTTGAAGGCTTCAACTTACTGTGAAAACTAATATTTTCTTCAGTTATAGTCAGTGTTTATACAGTAATTTGGAAAGCTGCCTGAAGAAAGAGACGGAAAAAGATTAAGTAATTTACTTTTTTTTGTAAGCATGTGTGACAGTTACTGCGTCACAGACTGTGACTTCTCCCTCTTTTTTCAAGATGTAATGTGTTTGATTAGTGAAATATTGGTCTGGTGGTGTCCCTTTCAGAAGGGGCACTTCGTTCTTTGTTGCTAATAACCGCACGGTTGGTCCAAGAGAGGTACAAATGCACACCGTGAAGAGAGAGGTACAAATGCACACAGCGACGAGAGAGGTACAAATGCACACAGCGACGAGAGAGGTACAAATGCACACAGCGACGAGAGAGGTACAAATGCACACAGCGACGAGAGAGGTACAAATGCACACCGTGAAAAGAGAGGTACAAATGCACACCGTGAAAAGAGAGGTACAAATGCACACCGTGAAAAGAGAGGTACAAATGCACACCGTGAAAAGAGAGGTACAAATGCACACCGTGAAAAGAGAGGTACAAATGCACACCGTGAAAAGAGAGGTACAAATGCACACCGTGAAAAGAGAGGTACAAATGCACACCGTGAAAAGAGAGGTACAAATGCACACCGTGAAAAGAGAGGTACAAATGCACACCGTGAAAAGAGAGGTACAAATGCACACCGTGAAAAGAGAGGTACAAATGCACACCGTGAAAAGAGAGGTACAAATGCACACCGTGAAAAGAGAGGTACAAATGCACACCGTGAAAAGAGAGGTACAAATGCACACCGTGAAAAGAGAGGTACAAATGCACACCGTGAAAAGAGAGGTACAAATGCACACCGTGAAAAGAGAGGTACAAATGCACACCGTGAAAAGAGAGGTACAAATGCACACCGTGAAAAGAGAGGTACAAATGCACACCGTGAAAAGAGAGGTACAAATGCACACCGTGAAAAGAGAGGTACAAATGCACACCGTGAAAAGAGAGGTACAAATGCACACCGTGAAAAGAGAGGTACAAATGCACACCGTGAAAAGAGAGGTACAAATGCACACCGTGAAAAGAGAGGTACAAATGCACACCGTGAAAAGAGAGGTACAAATGCACACCGTGAAAAGAGAGGTACAAATGCACACCGTGAAAAGAGAGGTACAAATGCACACCGTGAAAAGAGAGGTACAAATGCACACCGTGAAAAGAGAGGTACAAATGCACACCGTGAAAAGAGAGGTACAAATGCACACCGTGAAAAGAGAGGTACAAATGCACACCGTGAAAAGAGAGGTACAAATGCACACCGTGAAAAGAGAGGTACAAATGCACACCGTGAAAAGAGAGGTACAAATGCACACCGTGAAAAGAGAGGTACAAATGCACACCGTGAAAAGAGAGGTACAAATGCACACCGTGAAAAGAGAGGTACAAATGCACACCGTGAAAAGAGAGGTACAAATGCACACAGTGACGAGAGAGGTACAAATGCACACAGTGACGAGAGAGGTACAAATGCACACAGCGACGAGAGGAATAAATGCACACAGCGACGAGAGGAATAAATGCACACAGCGACGAGAGGAATAAATGCACACAGCGACGAGAGGAATAAATGCACACAGCGACGAGAGGAATAAATGCACACAGCGACGAGAGGAATAAATGCACACAGCGACGAGAGGAATAAATGCACACAGTGAAAAGAGAGGTACAAATGCACACAGTGAAAAGAGAGGAACAAATGCACACCGTGAAAAGAGAGGTACAAATGCACACAGTGAAAAGAGAGGTACAAATGCACACAGTGAAAAGAGAGGTACAAATGCACACAGTGAAAAGAGAGGTACAAATGCACACAGTGAAAAGAGAGGTACAAATGCACACAGTGAAAAGAAATATAAATGCAGTGACTGGAGAGGTACAAATGCAAAAGCAAAAAATTGGTCTGAGCTAAAATGCAATTATTGAGGTTAACTAACCTAGTGAATGGTGAACATACAAACAAGGAGCAGAAGTAGGCCATTCGGCCCCTCTAGCCTACTCCATTATTGAAGATCAGGCTGATCTGTTTGTCTCAAATCTCATACTCCCATCTACCCCCGATAATCTTTGATTCCCTTGCCTAACAAGGATCTAACTCCGCCTTAACATTATTCAACGAGCCCGCCTTCACCACCTTCTCAGGCAGAGAATTCCAAAGTCGTACAACCTACTGAGAGAAAAAAGTCTCATCTCGATCCTAAAAGGGCAACCCCTTATTTTAAAACAGTGCCCCCTAGTTCTGGACTCCCACACAAGAGGAAACATCCTTTCCACATCCACCTTGTCCAGACCATTCAGAATCTTATAAGCTTCAATCAAGTCTCCCCTCCCTCTTCTAAACTCCAGTGAAAACAAGCCCAGTCTGTCCAACCTTTCCTCATAAGACAACCCGCTCATTCCAGCTATCAATCTAGAAAACCTTCTCTGAACTGCCTCCAATGCATTCACATCCTTCCCTAAATAAGGAGACCAAAACTGCACACAGTATTTGAGATGTGGTCTTACCAATGCCCTGTATAACCGAAGCATAACATCCTTATTTTTATTTTCAATTCCTCTCGTAATAAAGGATAGCATTCTATTAGCCTTCTTCATCCATTGCTATACCTGCATACTAACCTTTTGTGACTCATGCACTAGAACACCTAGATCCCTCTGCACCTCGGAGTTCTGCAGTTGTTCTCCATTTAATACTCTGCTTTTTTATTCTTCCTGTCAAAGTGAACAACTTCACATTTTCCCACATTATACTCCATCTGCCAGATTTTTGCCCACTCACTAAACTGGTATCGGTCTGCAAGCTCATGTCCTCTTCACAACATACTTTCCTACCTATCTTTGTGTCATCTGCAAATTTAGCTACCATGTCATCGCTCCTCTCATCTAAATCATTGATATGATTAGATTAGAGATACAGCACTGAAACAGGCCCTTCGGCCCACCGAGTCTGTGCCGAACATCAACCACCCATTTACACTAATCCTACACTAATCCCACATTCCCACCAAACATCCCCACCTGTCCCTATATTTCCCTACCACCTACCTACACTAGTGACAATTTATAATGGCCAATTTACCTATCAACCCGCAAGTCTTTTGGCTTGTGGGAGGAAACCGGAGCACCCGGAGAAAACCCACGCAGACACAGGGAGAACTTGCAAACTCCACACAGGCAGTACCTGGAATCGAACCCGGGTCCCTGGAGCTGTGAGGCTGCGGTGCTAACCACTGCGCCGCCCTAACTATATATAAACTATAAAAAGTTGACGCCCCAGCACAGACCCCTGCGGGACTCCACTCATCACATCCTGCCAATCAGAAAACGACCCAGTTATGTATACTCTGTTTTCTGCCAGCCAGACAATCTTCTATCCATGCTAATGTTACCCACTACACCATGAGCTCCTACTTTGTGCAATAACGTTTTATATGGCACCTTGTCAAATGCCTTCTGGAAATCCAAGTACAGCACATCAACGGGCTTCCCTTTATCCACAGCACACTTTATTCCTTCAAAGAACTCCGATTACGTTGAGTTTTTCTAAGTGCCCAGCTATAGCCTCCTTAACGATCGATTCTATCACCTTCCCCATAACAAATATCAAGCTACATTACCTGTTTTCTGCCTCCCCCACTTCTCGAATAGAGGGGTTATATTTGCTACTTTCCTGATGGAACCTTTCTAGTGAATTTTGAAAAATTAACACCAACGCATCTACTACCTCATTAGCCACCTCTTTTAAGACCCTAGGATGAAGCCCATCAGGACCCGGGGACTTGTCAACCAGCAGGTCCATCAGTTTGCTCAGTCCCACTTCCCTGGTGATTGTAATTTCACCAAGTTCCTCTCTTCCTTCTACCTCCTGATTTACAGCTATTACTGGAATGTTTTTTGTATCTTCCATAGTGAAGATAGAAGCAAAATATTTGTTCATTTCATCCACCATTTCCTTATTTACTATTAACTCCCCATTCTCACTCTCCAGAGGACCAACACTCACTTTACTTACTCTTTTCCTTTTTAAATACCTGCAGAAACTCTTGCTCTCTGTTTTTACATTTCTAGCTAGCTTCCTCTCATACTCTTAATTTCTTTCTCCTGATTCACCTTTTTGTCATTCTCTGCCGTTCTTTAAATTCTGACCAATCGTCTGAACGGCCACTCATCTTTGCACAATTATATGCTTTTTTCTTCAGTTAGATGCTTTCCTTAACTTCTTTAGTTAACCATGGAGGTGGGTCCTCCCCTTAGAATTTTTCTTTATAATAGGAATATACTTATCTTGAGTATTCTGAAATATCCCCTTGAATGTCTGCCACTGCTTCTCTATTGATCTATCTCCTGGCCTGGTAACCCAGTTCACTTCAGCTAGCTCAGCTTTCATGCCCACATAGTTGCCCTTATTTAAGTTTAAAATACTAGTCTTAGACCCACTCTTCTCACTTTCAAATTGGATGTAAAATTCAAATCATATTGTGGTTGCTGCTACCTAGAGGTGCTTCAAGAGAAACAAAAAAAAAGGGGAAGACCACTGATGCAAGTATGATCTCAAATTATTTGCACCAGGATCTTTGTGGAAGTTTTAAAGGCACAACTTGACCTATGCAGAATGTGTATGGGCAGCACAGGAGAGGTGGAGAGCCATGGTAGTCAGCCTTCTGGGAAGATGACACCAATGAATAAATGCACAAAAATTGTAAAAAAAAAAGTTTGGTGCTTTATTTGACAATTTTTGTTTAGTTTACTTAAAAGCTGCGAGAAGGTGTGCAACACAAGATGACATTGATTGATGATGTCTGGGTTTGTCTTCTTTTGAAATGCAGGGAAGTTAACTTTTTCCACAGCCACTCTGTGTTCTATTTGTACAGATTACTGCTTTTAATTCACAAAGCAACAACCTGTGTATGGAAAATTTACCTGAAATTTGACCAAATTGTTTAATAAGATAACAAGATTAATAAGGAGAGGAAAATTAATAGTATGAGAGGAAGCTGGCGAGAAATATAAAGACAGATAGTAAGAGTTTCTATAGATATTTAAAAAAGAGTTAACAAAGTGAGCATTAGTCCTATAGAAAGTGAGTCTGGGGAATTAATAATGGAAAATAAGGAGATGGCAGCTGAGTTGAACAGGTATTTTGCATCAGTCTCCACCATAGAGGATGCAAGTAACATCCCAGAAATAGCTGTAAATCAGGAAATGGAAGAGAGGGAGGAACTCAAGAAAATTATAATCACCAGTGAAGTGGTACTGAACAAATTTTTGGAGCTGCGGGCTGACAAGTCCCGGGGGTACTGATGGACTTCATCCTAGGGTGTTAAAAGAAGTGGCCAATGAGATAGTTGATGTGTTGGTATTGATTTTCCAAGATTCCCTAGATTCAGGGAAGGTTCGATTAGACTGGAAAATAGCCAATGTAACTCCTTTATTCAAAAAGGGAGGAAGACAGAAAACAGGAAACTAGTGGCCAGTTAGCTCAACATCTATCATAGGGAAAATGTCAGAAGCTATTATTAAATACGTTATAGCAGGGCATTTAGAAAAATTCAAGGTAATCAGGCAGAGTTAACATGGTTTTGTGAAAGGGAAATCACGTTTAACCAGTTTATTGGAGTTCTTTGAAGTAACATATGCTGTGGATAAAGGGGAACTGGTGGATGTACTGTTCTTTTATTTTCAGAAGGCATTTGATAAGGTGCCACATCAAAGGTTATTGCAGAAAATAAAAGCTCATGGTGTAGGGGGTAACATATTGGCATGGATAGAAGATTGGCTAGCTAACAGGAAACAGCGAGTTGGCATAAATGGGTCATTTTCTGGTTGGCAAGATGTAACGAGTAGTGTGCCACAGAGTCAGTGTTGGGGCCTCAACTTTTTGCAATTTATATAAATGACTTGAAGGGACTGAAGGTCTGGTTGCTAAATTTGCTGATGGCACAAAGGAAGGTAGGAAAGTAAATTGTGAAGAGGATATAAGGAGGCTACAAAGGGATATATATAGGTTAAGTCAGTGGGCAAAGATAATGAAATTTAATGTGAAACTGTCCATTTTGGCAGAAATAATAAAAAAGCATATTATTTAAATGGTGATAGACTATAGAGCTGAGATGCAGAGGGATCTGGGTGTCCTAGTGCATGAATGGCAAAAGGTTAATATGCAGGTACAGCAAGTAATTAGGAAAGCTAATAGAATGTTATCATTTATTGTGAGGGGCATTGAATACAAAAGGAGTGAGGTTATGCTTCAGCTAGACTGGGCATTGGTGAGACCACATCTGGAGTATTGTGTACAGTATTGGTCTCCTTATTTAAGGAAGGATGTAAATGTGTTGGAAGCAGTTCAGTGAAGATTTACTAGACTAATACCCGGAATGGGTGGGTTGTCTTATGAGGAAAGATTGGACAGGCTAGGCTTGTATCCACTGGAGTTTAGAAGAGTAAGAGGCAACTTGATTGAAACATAAAAGATTCTGCGGGGTCTTGACAGGGTGGATGTGGAAATGATGTTTCCTCTTGTGGGAGAATCTAGAACTAGGGGTCACTGTTTAAAAATAAGGGGTCACCCATTTAAGACAGAGATGAGGAGAAATGTTTTCTCTAAGAGGGTCGTGAGTCTTTGGAACTCTCTGCCTCAAAATGCGGTGGAAGCAGAGTCTTTGAATATTTTTAAGGCAGAGGTAGATAGATTCTTGATAAGCAAGGGGGTGAAAGGTTATCTGGGGTAGGCAGGAATGTGGAGTTGAGGTTACAATCAGATCGGTCATGATCTTATTGAATGGCGGAGCAGGCTCCTAATTCGTATGTTCATAATACTATTCTGGGATTCATTGGGGTCGGCACAGGGTTACTAAATTCAATGAAAATTATTTGAGTTTTGTCAAAAGTTTGATGAGAAGTATGTTTGGGATAATATCCATCAGGGCAATGGTAATTTAACAACGGGTATGGAACAACCTTGCTCATGCAATGTTGAAGTTTGGAAGTTAATTGAATCTGTAGTTAAGGATATGGAGTTTGGGAGATTATGTGTACACAATTTATGTTCTTTTGAAGGTGTTGCTGTTACTAATGATCAGATACAAATATACATACATCTGGAAGCTGGATCTTATTGTTCTAATCAGTCTAATTGTGGAGTATGGTATTTTGCAATTCTATCAACCCCAAAGTGATAACAGACCAAAGGACTTTAAAATGGCATCCTGAGAACATGAATCTGCAGCCAGCCTACTTCAACCCCAATTGTGTTGCTCTTTGGAAGAAGGAGATGCAAAAATGCAACAAAAAATTTCAGCGGCTTCAGGTTTGAATCAAGCAATTGTCGTGGACATTAACCATCATGAAGCTGAAATTCAGAATGTTCACACAATGCTGGATCAGATATGAGCTGGTGTGAGTTGTTGTTTGATGGAGCCTGACAGCTAGTGGTGTGATGAACACGGAGATACACCCAATCTTATGTAGATGCTGTTTCAGTTACTTGTTTTGGTCATGTTGATTTACTACAGATGGTAGGTTTGAAAACAAGGACTGCAACTGGACAATGCTGTTGAATGGACTAGATTAAAAGTGCAGTGGCAGCGGGAAGGAGTGATAACTGAGTGGGACCAGCACAGTTTAAAAGAGCAGTGGGAAGGAGTGATACTGGCACAGGGAGCGGACAGCAGTCTGACCTGTGTGAGAGCAGTCCAGGCACGCAGAGTTTTGGAAAAAAAAGTCAACAGTGACAGCACAGGAAAGCTGCAAGGTGATTGGTTGGTGAATAACTGCTGTTAGGGAATAACCCTAAATAGCTGGCTTGGTAACTAAGGTAAGAAAGGTCCACAATTTATTTTCATATATAGTATGTAGTGTTTTTTAGGGAGTTCTGCAGTAACGAGGACCAGGGAAGAAGGGCCCTCGAGTAATTGATATTATTTGATATTAAGCATCTTCCAAAAGGTTTAAAGGGTGAAGTCATGGCAGGAGAGCTCAAAGCTCCTCGTGCTCTATGCGTGAAGCCGGGAACAATTACAGTGCCCAGGACCAGCATGTGTGCAGCTGCAGCTCCTGGAAGCCCAGGTTTCAGAGCTGGAGCAGCGGCTGGGGACACCGTGGAGCATCCGCGAGGCGCAGAGTATCGTGGATAGCACGTATAGAGAGGTGGTCACACCGCAGGCTCAGACTCCACAGGCAGGAAGGGAATGGGTGACCACCAGGCAGAGCAAGAGGACTAGGCAGGCAGTGCAGGAATCTCCTGTGGCTGTTCCCCTGCAAAATTGATATACTGCTTTGGATACTGTTGGGGGGAATGGCCTCTCAGGGGAAAGCAGCAACAGCCCAATTCGTTGCACAGGGGAGGAGTAAAAAGCGTGGGAATGCAATAGTTATAGGGGATTCAATTGTAAGGGGAATAGATAGGCGTTTCTGTGGCCGCAAACAAGACTCCAGGATGGTATGTTGCCTCCCTGGTGCTAGGGTCAAGGATGTCTCAGAGCGGTTACAGGACATTATAAAGGGGGAGGGTGAACAGCCAGTGGTCATGGTACACATTGGTACAAATGACATAGGTTTAAAAAAAAAGGATGAGGCCCTAAAAGCAGAATATAGGGAGTTAGGAAGTAAGTTGAAAAGTAGGACCTCAAAGGTAGTGATCTCAGGAATACTACCAGTGCCTCGTGCTAGTCAGAGTAGAAATAGCTGGATATATCGGATGAATGGGTGGCTGAAGAGATGGTGTGAGGGAGAGGGTTTTAGATTCCTGGGACATTGGGACTGGTTCTGGGGGAGGTGGGACCAGTACAAACTGGACGGGTTACACCTGGGCAGGAGCGGGACTGATGTCCTGGGGGAAGTATTTGCTCGAGTGGTTGGGGAGGGTTTAAACTAAAATGACAGGGGGGTGGGAAACCTTGCAAGGTATCAGAGGAGGGGGGGATCAGACAAGAACAAAAGACAGTAAGGGGAATAAGAAAAGTGATAGGCAGAGAAATCAAGGGCCAGAATCAAACAGGGCCACAGTGAAAAATATTGGGAAGAGGACAAGTAATGTTAAAAAGACAAGACTTAAGGCCTTGTGCCTTAACAAGCAGAGCATTCGCAATAACGTGGATGAATTAAGCGCGGAAATAGATGTAAACTGGCATGATATAGTCGGGATTACAGAGACATGGCTGCAGGGCGACCAGTAAAAGGCGGTGGAGTTGCATTGCTGGCTAAAGAGGAAATTAACACAATAGTGAGGAAGGTTATTAGCTCTGATGATGTGGAATCTGTATGGGTAAAGCTGAGAAACACTATGGGGCAAAAAACGTTAGGGGGTTGTATATAGACCCCCAAACTGTAGTGGTGATGTTGGGAATGGCATTAAACAGGAAATTAGAGATGCATGCGATAAAGGAACATATGTAATTATGGGTGACCTTAATCTGCATATAGATTGGGCAAATCAGTCACAATACCCTAGAGGAGGAATTCATGGAGTGTATACGGGATGGTTTTCTGGACCAATATGTTGAGGAACCAACTAAAGAACAGGGCATCCTAGACTGGGTATTGTGTAATGGGAGAGGAATGATTAACAATCTAGTTGTGCGAGATCCCTTGGGGATGAGCGGCCAAAATATGATAGAATTCTTCATCAAGATGGAGAGTGACGTAGTTGATTCTGAGACTAGGGTCCTGAATCTTAATAAAGGAAACTATGAAGGTATGAGGCGCGAGTTGGCTATGATAGATTGGGAAACGTGGATAGGCAATGGCAAACATTCAAAGAGCGCATGGATGAACTGCAACAGCAAAACGGGAAAGGTAGCCAAACCATGGCTTACAAGGGAAATTAGAGGTAGCATTAGATCCAAGGAAGAGACATAAAAATTCGCCAGAAAAAACAACAGACCTGAGGATTGGGAGCAGTTTAGAATTCAGCAAAGGAGAACCAAGGGATTAATTAAGGAGGGGAAAATAGAGTACGAGAGTACGCTTGTGGGGAACATAAAAACTGACTGTAAATGTTTCTATAGGTATGTAAAGAGAAAAAGATTGGTGAAGACAAATGTAGGTCCCTTACAGTCAGAAACAAAGGAATTTATTATTTCTAGGTGTTCTCGTACACAAGGTTGTTGAAGGTAAGCATGCAGGTGCAACAGGTGGTAAACAAGGCAAATGGTATGTTGGTCTTCATAGCGAGAGGATTCGAGTACAGGAGCAGGGATATCTTGCTGCAATTATACAGGGCCTTGGTGAGGCCACACCTGGAATATTGTGTGCAGTTTTGGTCTCCTTATCTGAGGAAGGATGTTCTTGCTATAGAGGGAGTGCAGTGAAGGTTTACCAGACTGATTCCTGGGATGGCGGGACTGACGTCTGAGGAGAGATTGAGTTGGTTAGGATTATATTCGCTGGAGTTCAGAAGAGTGAGAGGGGATCTCATAGAAACCTATAAAATTCTAACAGGACTTGACAGGGTAGATGCAGGAAGGATGTTCCCGATGGTGGGAGAGTCCAGAACCAGAGGTCATAATCTAAGGATATGGGGTAAACCTTTCAGGACTGAGATGAGGAGAAATTACTTCACCCAGAGAGTGGTGAGACTGTGGAATTCGCTACCACAGAAAGCAGTTGAGGCCAAAACATTGTACGTTTTCAAGAAAGAGTTAGATATAGCTCTTGGGGTGAAAGGGATCAAAGGGTATGGGGCGAAAGCGGGAACAGGTTACTGAGTTGGATGATCAGCCATGATCATAATGAATGGCGGAGCAGGCTCGAAGGGCTGAATGGCCTACTCCTGCTCCTATTTTCTGTATTTCTATGTTTCTAATGATTGTATAAATGTTACCAGATAACTCCTGGTGGAAAGGACAGAGAGAAAAAGCAGGGGAGTGTGGGAATGAAAGTTCACACTACCCCGATGTCAGCTAAACAGCTTGATGCTAAGCAAGGGATGCATTGTGAAGCCAGCCTAAGGCAAGGATGTGTTCTCAGAATGAGGCGCCGATGGAATGAGTGAAAGTCACACATCCCCATCTCTGATGGTCTGGAAAATGTTAATCTGGTCACTTGTTATTTGTATTAATAAAATGATGGGAAGTGTTTGTGAGGGCTATATAATTATGGAGTTCAACAGGACAATGTAACCACAGTAACAGGATGATTAGAGAAGATTGAGAAGAGTTCAGTGCATTTTGCCGGCTCCATGAAGTTATTCTGACATCACCTGTACATTTCTTTGAAGTATCAAGATTTAGTGCAGGCCTGCATGGAATGTAGAGATCAAAGGTGGAATTACTGCAAGAGTTGTGAATAAACCACTGTATGCTGTACTCATATTGAAATCGTAAAGTGCGAGACCTGAGCACACTTACTGGATTGTGTGGTGTAATGTCTCATAAAAGACTTGATTTTGCATTGGTATAACTACATGTGCCTGTACTATGATGTTTAAAGCAATGAAATGAATTAGAAGAAATCAGTCCTAATGGCCAGCATTCCTGCACTCAACATCAGGCTAAAACCTCAGTGTAAGTATTTGTGCCCCAAGGCTCTATAGGGGTAGTTCATGCCTGTGCCTTTGTTGAAAATGCTCTCCATGTTAGATATAGAAGACAATGGAGCTGATCACAAAGCTATTCCAGAATTGCTAAATGCCCTGACCGACTTTCCAAAAGCCTCCTGTCAATGGAGTTTAACAGTTCCAAAGATACAGGGTTAAGTTCTAGTGTACTAGAGGCCACTAACCTGTCCATGATTAAACCATGAGGAATATATACTCTCTCCAGATCGTTTGAGTAATGTTTAGGGATACAAAACAGGTCGAGGTCATAGCCTTGTTCATCATCGGTGATCTGCAAAACATAATTAACACAAAATTATTCCACTCATGCTGAACACATGCCTAGGTCTCACCATATTCAAATCTACAGCACAAAATTCAAATTCTTCTGAAGCCATTTGGTGATAGTGAGATTACCACCTCCTGTTCCAGTGTAACAGGCTGGAAGGGCTGAATGGCCTCCTCCTGTTCCAGTGTACAGGTCAGAGGGGCTGAATAGCCTCCTCCTGTTCCAGTGTACAGGCCAGAGGGGCTGAATGGCCTCCTCCTGTTCCAGTGTAACAGGCCCGAGGGGCTGAATAGCCTCCTCCTGTTCCTGTGTAACAGGCCCGAGGGGCTGAATAGCCTCCTCCTGTTCCTGTGTAACAGGCCCGAGGGGCTGAATAGCCTCCTCCTGTTGGTGTGAGCTTTGTCCTGGTGAATCATAGAAAGTTTAAGGCACAGCAAGAGGCCACTTGGCCCACTGTGTCTGCACAGGCCAACAAACGAGCCACCCAGCCTAATCCCACCTTCAAGCATTTGGTCTGTAGCCCTGCAGATTACTGCACTTGAGGTGCATATCCAGACTCCTTCTAAATGAGGAGGGTTTCTACCTCAACTACCTTTGCAGGCAGTAAGTTCCAGACCCCCACCACCCTCTGGGTGAATTTTTTTTCTCATCTCCCCTCTAAATTTAAATCACTTTAAATCTATGCCCACTCATCACTGACCTCTCTGCTAAGGTAAATAGGCTTTTCACCTCCACTCTATCCAGGCCCCTCATAATTTTCTACATTTCAATCAAATATCCGCTCAGCCTTCTCTGTTCCAAGGAGAACAACCCCAGCCTATCAAATCTTTCCTCATAGCTGCATTTTCCCAGTTCTGGCAACATCCTCATAAATCTCCTCTGTACCCTCTTCAGTGGCATCAAACTAGTGGGGAGTGTCATCTGGTTTGATGCCACCACAGACAAGGAAGTGGACAATAGGCTTTCAAAAGCAAACAGCGCATTCGGCAGACTGTACAAACGAGTGTGGAGTAACCACACTCAGGTCACAGACCAAACTCAGTGTACAAAGCCACCTCTGTATGGTGCTGAGTCATGTGTCCGACACCGCCATCATGTACGCCTTCCAGAGGGCTTCCATCAGTGCTACCTCCACAGTATCCTCAAGATCCACTGGCAGGACTGCATCACAAACATTGAAGTTCTGGAAATAGCCAACATCACCAGCATCGAGGCTAACATCCTGCAAAGCCAATTGTGTTGTGCGGGTCATGCTGCCTGGATTGGATGACAGTCGCCTACCCAAGATCATGCTGTATGGAGAGCTGACCATGGGTAAAAGGAACAGAAGGGCCCCATGCAAAGATTTCAAGGACTCCCTGAAGAAGTCCCTCTCTGTGGGCCACATTAACCATCACCAGTGAGAGGTGCAGGCCATAGTCACCAGCGGGTCTATAACCGATGAGTACAACGTTTCCAAAATATTAATAAAAGCAAAATACTGCAGATGCTGGAAATCTGAAATAAAAACAAAAAAATGCTGGAAATACTCAGCAGTCCGGCAGCATTTGTGATAAAAAGTCACTGACCCGAAACGTTAACTCTGCTTCTCTCTCCACAGATGCTGCCAGACCGGCTGAGTATTTCCAGCATTTTTATCTTTTTACTTCCCAAAACCTTTGGTCTGTGAAGAAATGTCAAGAGACCCTCTCTAGTGCAATTACATCCTTTCTGTAATTAGGTGACCAGAACTGCACACAGTACTCAAGTTGTGGCCTAACTACTGATTTATACAGTTCCAGCATAACCTCCCTGCTCTTATACGCTATACCTCGGCTAATAAAGGATTCCATATGCCTTCTTAACCACCTTATCGACCTGTCCTGCTACCTTCAGGGATCTGTGAATATTCACTCCAAGGTCCCTCACTACCTCTACACTTCTCAGTATTTTTCCATTAATTGTGTATTCCTTTGCCTTGTTTGACCTCCCCAAATGCATCACCTCACACTTCTCCGGGTTGAATTCCATTTGCCCCTTTTCTGCTCACCTGACCAGTCCATCAGTATCTTCCTGCAGACTACAGCTAACCTCCGTGTGGCTATTTACCACACGGCCAATCTTTGTGTCGTCTACAAACTTCTTGATCATGCCCCCTACATTGATGTTCAAATCGTTAATATATACCACAAAAAGCAGAGGACCCAGTACTGAGCCCTGCGGAACGCCAATGGAAACAGCCCTCCAGTCGCAAAACTGCCCGTCAACAATTACCCTTTGTTTCCTGTCACTGAGCCAATTTTGTATCCACCTTGCTGCATTTCCCTGGATCCCAACAGCTTTTTTTTTTTAACCAACCATGTGGGATCTTGTCACAAACCTTGCTAAAAATCCATGTAGACTACATCAACTGCACTACCCTCATCTATCTTCCTTGTTATTTCTTCAAAAAATTCAATCAAGTTGGTCAAACAAGATCTTCCCTTAACAAATCCATGCTGACTATTCTTGATTAACCTGTGCCTTTCTAAGTGACAGTTTATCCTGTCTCTCAGAACTTATTCCAATAATTTGCCACTACAGGCCAGTCAGTCTAACCTCAGCAATTATTCAGTCTATCCCTCGCTCCCTTTTTAAACACTGACTCTGCACTGACAGCAGCAGGAAGCTCAAGTCTCCTTGTTGGGGGAAGCAGGAGAGAACCTCCTGTAAAACAACATGGTGGAGAAAGGGCCGGACACATCACACAGGCTGGAAAATTTAACTACAAGAAATGCTGGAGCCTGATGTGAGCCAAGGTTAAAAGTCAACGTTATGTTAAGGCACAAGTCAGGAGTGTGTTGGAATACTCTCAACTTGCCTGGATGAGTGCAGCTCCAACAACATTCAAACTCGAAGCTACTAAGATTCTAGATTTAGATAAGGCTGACTTCAATGCGATGAGGCAGCAACTGTTCACAGTAAACTGGGCAAGTCGGTTAATGGTTCAAACAAGATGATCAGTGGGAAGAGTTCAAAAAAGAATTTAACGTGATACAGAACCCAGTTCACACTCCACAGGGCAAGAGCTCTACTTGCCAAAGAAACAGCCATGGATGACCAGAGATAAGAGACAACATAAAACTAAAAGAAAAAGCATGCAAAAAAATAGCACTGATCCCTGGTGAAGGTGAAAGATACAAAGAATAGCAAATATTGACAAAATATAGTAAGAGCTACAAAATGGGAGAATGAAAAGAAACTTGCAAGGGATAGCAAAATCAACACAAAACATTTTTATTATATTAGGAAAAAGAGATCGATAGATTTTTGGTATCCAAAGGTATTAAGGGATATGGGGTAAAGGTGGATATATGGAGATAGGTCACAGATCAGACATGATTTCATTGCATGGCACAACAGGCTTGAGGGGCTAAATGGCCTCCTCCTGTTCCGATGCACCATTCAGAACAAAGCTTGATCGGCATTCCATCCACCACCTTAAACATTCACTCCTTCCAACACCAGTGCACAGTGGCAGCTATGTGTACCAACTACAAGATGCACTGCAACAACTCAGCAAGCCTCCTTCGACAGCATCTCCCAAACCTGAGACCTCTAGAAGGACAAGGGCAGAAGCATGGGAACACCATCACCTGCAAGTTCCCCACCTAGCCACACACATACTGACTTGCAGCAATATCGCCATGCCCTTCACTGTCACTAGGTCAAAACCCTGAAACTCCCTCCCTAACAGCACTGTGGATGTACCTACACCAGACAGACTGCAATGGTTCAAGAAAGCAGCTCACTGTTAAATTCCAGAAAGCTTGTTACGGAAGGTTAATGGTAGAGCCTATCTTTACTCAGTTTCACATTTATCATACAGAGTAAAAAGATTACAAATGTGTAGCTCCTCACTCAAACCCTCCCCCAGTCTCAGTGAGTGTCTACTTATAAAGTGCTCAGCTAAGACCCCAATTAACACCCTTCACCTGCATATAATCAAACCACTGACACACAATTAACAGATTCCCTTCTTTCTTTTACAATACAACTTGGATTAACATGCTCAAACAACATTTCAAAATAAATTCCACATTATGCATAAAGTATTAACATGCTCAAAGAACATTTCAAAATAAATCAAAATAAATTCCATATTGGGTACAAAGTATTACATTGTGAGATGTCTCTCCTCTAGCATCCCTAACAATTTCTCTGTACTACTATTTCATTTTATGAAACAATTGGATAGCTGATGACTTGCATCTACCCATTTAAGTTTGGAGATTTCCTTTCTCTCCAGCATTTGTTTCGATCCAGCAAGGTCAATACGTAGTCTTTTCTCACTCACACTTTTTATAGAGTGTACATTGTTCAACAAAGAATGATTATCCACATAACATTCAATGGGTATCCTATCTTCAGTATGTCCCTTGTTCAGAATTTCACCCAAAATATTTGACAAATAGAACCCCATATCCACTGCCTCCACAAAACTCAGTGTTTCCGCAACTAAAGTACTTTTAATGACCCATTTTATTTTCTTAGCCTCCCAAGCTAAAGGACAACATTTCCCATTTTCACCCATCAGAAATATTATGAAGCCAACTACACTCGAAACCCATCAGCAAGATTAGCGTGTGAAGCATCACTAAAAATTATTAGCTTCATGTTCTTTGGGTCACCTAATGATGGGAACTTCAGTACACATTTCTCCAGATTTAGTTTTTTCAACATTTTATTTGCCCTTAAAACATTCTCAACTTTCGGATGTTTCATCATCGTGCTTAACTCCAGCACATCAAAACTATCAGGCTTAGTCTGAGAGCAGAACCAATTTAATTAATCCACCAGGCTTCGCAATTGTTCAGTCTCTGCTTTACAGATCATCATCTTTCTGTGATGACCTAACACGATTAACCAGGATGCGAGTAACACTCTCTAAATAGGATTGTTGCTTTAAGGTTATTCCAGACTTGGTCTACTTAATATCTAAACCAATATAATTAAAGGCCCCACAAGCCTGACTCCCAATCTTAAATTCTGCCCTAATGTTATTCATAACATATGTCTCAAAATCCACAGTACCTCCCCACAAGAAATCATCAACATGCATCATGAAGATGTCTGAAAGTTTCCCTTTATGATAAAAATTGCAGGATCTGCTTTTAGTTGAACACAACCAATTTTCAACAAAACAGATCTCACCGAGAAATACCCCACCCTGGAAGCATCATTAAGGCCGTAGACGCATTTGTTCAGTTTCTATAATTCTCCTTCTGCATCTTCTGCCTCTTGAGGTGATTTCAGAAACATTTCTCTCTGAAAAGAATCACCTTGCAGAAATGCAGCTTTTATGTCAATGGATCTACACTCCCATGAATATGTGGCCAAAAGAGCCAAAAAGATTTTCAAGATTACTTTTCCAGCTGTGGGAGAGTCCACTCTAACATCGGTATCACCCAGTCACAACTAGCCTTGCTTTAGCCTTATAAGTTGCATTGGGAAGGACTTTTTCAGTACAAATCCATTTATGTGACAAGGCTGGCTGACTCCTCAAGTTTACTGGCAGCCGCTAAAACTTCACGATTATGAGAACTGCTGCTTCTAGTTCTATTCCGAGACTGCCCTCTAGCCTTAGTTTCATTGTGGAATCTGTTCAAACTATGGCCTCTAAAAGTTCTGATGAAGGTTCACTGACCTGAAACATTAACTCTGCTTCTCTCTCCACAGATGCTGCTGAGTATTTCCAGCATTTCTTGTTTTTATTTCAGATTTCCAGCATCTGCAGTATTTTGCTTTTATTATCTTGATCTACCATATTCTGTGCCTCAGGACCTTCATCACAAAACACATGAGTATGAGGTACAAGGTGCCTTTTTTCTAACAGAATTGATAAAGGTGGAACTGGTATACCTGGATTTTCAGAAGGCTTTTGATAAAGTCCCCCACAAGAGGTTGGTGAGCAAAATTAAAGCACATGGGATAGGAGGTAATATACTGGCATGGATTAAGGATTGGTTAACAGGCAAGAAAGCAGAGAGTCGGAATAAACGGGTCATTCTCACAATGGCAGGCTGTGACTAGTGGGGTACCGCAGGGATCAGTGCTTGGGCCCCAGTTGTTATCAATATATATCAATGATTTGGATGTGGGGCAAAATGTAGTTTGCGGATGACACAAAACTAGGTGGGAATGTGTGTTGTGAGGACGATGCAAAGTGGCTTCAAGTGAATTTGGACAGACTTAGTGGATGGGAAAGAATGTGGCAAATGGAATATAATGTGGAAAAATGTGAGGTTGTCCACTTTGGTAGCAGGAACAGATGTGCAGAGTATTTCTTAAATGATAAGAGATTAGAAAGTTCCGAAGAAGGGTCACTGACCCGAAACGTTAACTCTGCTTCTCTTTCCACAGATGCTGCCAGACCTGCTGAGTGGTTCCAGCATTTCTTGTTTTTATTTATATTATATAAGAGATTAGAAAGTGTAGATGTACAAAGGAACCTGGGTGTCCTTGTCAATAATTTATTGAAAGCAAACATGCAGGTGCAACAAACAATTAAGAAGGCTAATGGTATGTTAGCCTTTTTCGCAAGAGGATTTGAGTACAGGAGTAGCAAAGTCTTGCTTCAATTGTATAGAACCTTGGTTAGACAGCATTTGGAGTACTGTGTGCAGTTTTGGTCCCCTTACCTTAGGAAGGATATTATTGCCATACAGGGAGTGCAACAAAGGTTCACCAGACTTGTTCCCGGGATGGTGGGACAGTACTATGAAGAGAGATTGGGGAAACTGGGCCTGTATTCTCTAGTTTCGAAGAAGGAGAGGTGGTCTCATTGAAACCTACAAAATACTTCAAGGAATAGACAGGGTAGATGCAGGTAAGATGTTTCCCCTGGTTGGGGAATCTAGAACCAAGGGACACAATTTCAAAATAAGGGGGAAGCCATTTAGGACAAAGATGAGGAGGAATTTCTTTACCATCAAAGAGAGAAACAGCACTGAAACAGGCCCTTCGGCCCACCGAGTCTGAGCCGACCAACGACCACCCATTTATACTAATCCTACATTAATCCCATATTCCCACCTTCCCTCAATTCTCCTACCACCTACCTACACTAGGAGCAATTTACAATGGCCAATTTAGCTATCAACCTGCAAGTCTTTGGCTGTGGGAGGAAACCAGAGCGTCCGGCGGAAACCCACGCAGTTACAGGGAGAACTTGCATACTCCGCACAGGCAGTACCCAGAACCGAACCTGGGTCGCTGGAGCTGTGAGGCTGCGGTGCTAACCACTGCGCCACCCCATTGTAAAACATTGCAAAATGTTATTTGTATGGATCTTAATTAAGTGCATTCATCAAACAAATACGATGGACTGAAAATTAATTTCAATGCACAAATCCAATACAACTCAGTAAAATAGAAACTGCCTTTCCACAGAAGCTTTTTTTTTTTAAGTGTTAAAAAAGATCCTTCGTCTTGTGTCACAAGCTCAAATAAAAATTTGAAAAACTTCACTACACAATGCAAAGCTGCACAGCAAACCTTAACAGCTTTAAAAAGGAATACTCGTATCAAGTAGGAGAACTTCCAAGAGAATACGCAGTAAACGCGGAAAGTTATTTAGAAAAAAATTAACAAGCAGTTGGGAATATGTTTCAGTGTAGTGAACCAAAGTTTAGGTAATATTTGCAAATTGTGCAAATTTTGTTTTTATGACTTATGCCTTAATTTTGCAAGCACACCTGCCACACGTCAAAAAAATTATAAAATCTCTAACATGCAAAGCTGAAATTCAACCTCAAGGTTTTATACTTCAAATAGCATCCAACTGCAGTTTTGCTGCTCCAAAGTTTACCAGAGGCTCTTGATTGGACTGCAATTTTATAACCAAATACTAGGTTAATCTAACTGACCGTAGGTTGCAAACTAGATGCCATTGGGATTACTATTGCATTTACTCAGAGGGTTGTGAATCTTTGGAATTCTCTACCCCAGAGGGCTGTGGAAGCTCAGTCATTGAGAATGTTTAAAGGAGAGATTGACAGATTTCGAAATACAAATGACTTAATGGGATATGAGGATAGTGTGGGAAAAAGGCATTGAAGTGGATGAACAGCCATGATCATATTGAATGGCGGGGCAGGCTCGATGGACTGAATAGCCTACTCCTGCTCTTATGCTCTATCAGCTGCTCAGATTCTGAGATGTTGTAATCAAACACAATCAATTACGGGGAATGAACCTTAACAGTTTGATTTCCATGCTTGATAACTACAGTCTTACCATCACAACCAATTCCCTTACCAGGGCCCTTCCATTCCCTTATGGCCCTCTCTTTTATAATACACCAAATCTCCTGAACTAAATTCCACTTCAAATGGCCTGATACGATGCCTCAGAGCTCTCCTAATTTTCTCAGAGAGCTCAGCCTTGATGGAAGCCCATCTCCCTGCATGTAAAGTATTCAAATATGCATTAAAAATGGAACTAATTGTCATACCTTCTAGAGCAGGAGGATGTAGCACAGTACAGAAGGCAATTTGGAATTCCGCCCATAGACCAATTGATAGGGACTATATCCTCCAACCATCTGAAGCAAATTTTTCACATGAATCGCACATGCCAGGGCAGTTGTCAACTTGCAGTTTGGCTGGTCAGCTAAGATTTAAGGCAGCATTTCACCAACCACTGTGTGATTCCTTTCACAAAGCCCATTGCTGATAGGACTTTCAGCTGCAGTATTCATAACCATAATGTTCATGTTTTCACACATGTCTCTGAACTAGTCATTGGCAAATTCCCCTCCATTATCAGTTAGAAACTTAGCTGGTGCCCCAAGTCCAGTCCCTATCCATTTCTGCCTAACTTTGTCTATAATCATCCTTTTGTCCTTGCTATTATTGTAGAAAGACTAAATCTAGTTGCTCGGTTTATAAAATGTAGAATGAAAATGTTCTGGTCTTTATCCCATACCTTTAAATCCATGGCAATTACCTCGTTAAAGTCATGTGCCAACGGAAGGCTAACAATAGGATGTGGTGGTGCCCTTTGATACTTTTTACAAATTTCACACTTTTCACTAATCTCTTCTATTATCCTCAAATACTCTTCATCAATCACACCTGCATCTTTTAGCAATCTGAAAAGAAAGGTGAGCAAATTGTCTGTGTAACTTTAAGACAATTTGCTTTTGATCTCTGATTCAAAACACCTGATGTCATTCCTGTCTCTAACACTCTGACTAGAAACATGTTTTGTTAAGGGGATACAATAATGCCCTGACTAAGTAAACTGAAAATTCACTGACTTTCCAAAAAGAATTGCCTAATCATGCTCCATATCAAGTTTGATGTGTGCCTTTTTCATTGAAGGCTTACTCAACAGTAAAGGTATCTCACTAGACACTCCATCAGTACTGATAAAGTAGCTTACTCCAGCTATTTTACATGGAATTACTACTCTCTTCAGTGACTTCAACGTGTCGTCATCACCAAACCTAAAGCTAGCAGTACTTTTATCCTCCTTAACCTTGCATCGATACTCACTATTGAGTGAATCCAGAAAACATTGTAACCAATCAGTTCCACATACTGTCGACGTGCAAGCACTATCTAATACAGCAGAGTTTAACGAGTCCACAGCTAACACATTCATCACAGGACTAAAACTCCTTGCAACAAGTACAATTTGTTCAGATTCATCAGTATCTTCCTCTTCTGCCTCAGAATTCTCTATATCGTGTGTTACTTTGAGGACTCTGCCCCTCCATTTGGGCAGTGCATTGCATAATGATACTTTGAGTCACATCTGAAGCACCTATTAACTGTTCCTTGGGCATTCCTGGGATTCATTCGCCTATGATTGCTGTTCCAATTCTGTCGGACCTGTTAAAGGTGCTTTCAACCTCATCCCTCCTGTCTTTAACTCTTGCACTGTACTTATGACTGCTTCTAGTATCCGGACCAGTTCGAAATCTAGTAAACAGAGTCCTCCATACCAGGGCTGCAGGAAATGACACTTTCTCCAGGAATTTCTTTAAGGCTGCAGACATTTGATCCAACAAAAAGTCTTTGTTTTTGTCCAGTTAGAACCAGGAGCTTTCCACCGAGCACAATCTAGCAATTTTAGCATCTGAGTGGCTTGCTAGGCCATTTCAGAGGGCATTTAACAGTCAACCACATTGCTGTGGGTCTGGATTCACATGTAGGCCTGACCAGGCAAGGACAGTAGATTTCCTTCCCTGAAGGACATTAGTGAACCAGATGGATTTTTACAACAATCGACAATGGTTTCATGGCCATCATTGGATTATTTCAGATTTATTAACTGAATTCAAATTCCACCTTCTACTGTGGTGGGATTTGAATCCATGTCCCCAGAGAAATACCCTGGGTCTCTGGGTTACTAGTCCAATGACAATACCACGACGTCATCACCTCTCCATGCTTGACAACTACAGTCTTACCATCACAACCAATTCCCTTACCCGGGCCCTTCCATTCCCTATGGCCCTCTCTTTTATAATACACCAAATCTCCTGAACTAAATTTCACTTCTGATGGCCTGATATGATGCCTCAGAGCTCTGCAAATTTTCTGAGACCTCAGCCTTGATGGAAGCCCGTCTCCCTGCATGTAAAGTATTTAAATGTGTAGGAAAAAAATGGAGCTAATTCTAGTACCTTCTAGAGCAGGAGGATGTAGCACAGTACAGAAGGCAATTTGGAATTCCGCCCATAGACCAAATGATAGGGACTATATCCTCCAACCATCTGAAGCAAATTCTTCGCATGGACCACCCATACCAGGGCAGTTGTCAGCTTACAGTTTGGCTGGTCAGCTAAGATTTTACATCACATTTCATCAACCACTGTGTGATTCCTTTCACAAAGCCCATTGCTGATAGGACTTTCAGCTGCAGTATTCATAACCATAATGTTCATGTTTTCACACATGTCTCTGAACTAGTCATTGGCAAATTCCCCTCCATTATCAGTTAGAAACTTAGCTGGTGCCCCAAGTCCAGTCCCTATCCATTTCTGCCTAACTTTGTCTATAATCATCCTTTTCCTTGCTAATTATTATTGTAGAAAGACTAAATCTGGTTGCTCAGTCTATAAAATGTAGAATGAAAATATTCTTTTTGACCCATACCTTTAGATCCATGGCAACTACCTCATTAAAGTCACGTGACATTGGAAGGCTGACAATAGTCTGTGATGGTGTCCTCTGATAATTTTTACAAATTTCACACTTTTCATTAATTTCTTCTATTATTCTCATATACTCTTCAATCACACCTGCATCTTTTAGTAGGGATTTTAATCTCTGACAAGGGTGAGCAAATTGTCTGTGTAACTTTAAAACAATTTGTCTTTTATCTCTCTGATTAACACCTGATGTCATCAATAGAGTCAGAGATATATAACACAGAAACAGGCCATTCAGCCCATCGTGTCTGTGCTGGCCATCAAGCACCGAACTATTCTAATCCCATTTTCCAGCACTTGGCCCGTAGCCTTGTATACTATGACTTTTCAAGTGTTCATCTAAATACTTCTTAAATGTTGTGAGGGTTCCTGCCTCTACCACCTCTTCAGACAATGCGTTCCAGATTCCAACCACCCTCTGGGTGAAATTTGTTTTCCTCAAATCCCCTCTAAACTTCCTGACCCTTACCTTAAATCTATGCTCCCTGGTTATTCACCCCTCCGCTAAAGGAAAACGTTTCTTCTTATCGAACCTATCAATGCCCCCCATAATTTTGTATACCTCAATCATGTCTCCCCTCAGCCTTCTCTGCTCTAAGGAAAACAACCCTAGTCTTTTCAGTCTCTCTTCGTAGCTGAAATGCTCCAGCCCAGGCAACATCCTGGTGAATCTCCTCTGCTCCCTCTCCAGTGCAATCACATCCCTCCTCGAGTGTGGTGACCAGAACTGTACGCCGTACTCCAGCTGTGGCCTAACTAGTGTTTTATATAGCTCCATCATAACCTCCCTGCTCTAATATTCTACGCCTCGGCTAATAAAGGCAAGTATCCCATATTTTTTTTTTTCTTCATTCATGGGATGTGGGCGACGCTGGCCAGGCCAGCATTTATTGCCCATCCCTAATTGCCCTTGAGAAGGTGATGGTGAGCTGCCTTCTTGAACCGCTGCAGTCCATGTGGGGTAGGTACACCCACAGTGCTGTTAGGAAGGGATTTCCAGGATTTTGACCCAGCGACAGTGAAGGAACGGCAATATAGTTCCAAGTCAGGATGGTGTGTGACTTGGAGGGGAACTTGCAGGTGGTGGTGTTCCCAGGCATTTGCTGCCCTTGTTCTTCTAGTTGGTAGAGGTTGTGGATTTGTAAGGTGCTGTCTAAGGAGCCTTGGTGCATTGCTGCAGTGCATCTTGTAGATGGTACACACTGCTGCCACTGTGCATCGGTGGTGGAGGGAGTGAATGTTTGTGGATGGGGCGCCAATCAAGCGGGCTGCTTTGTCCTGGATGGTGTCGAGCTTCTTGAGTGTTGTTGGAGCTGCACCCATCCAGGCAAGTGAACAGTATTCCATCACACTCCTGACTTGTGCCTTGTAGATGGTGGACAGGCTTTGGGGAGTCAGGAGGTGAATTACTCGCCTCAGGATTCCTATCCTCTGACCTGTTCTTGTAGCCACGGTATTTATAAGGCTACTCCAGTTCAGTTTCTGGTCAATGGTAGCCCCTAGGATGTTGATAGTGGGGGATTCAGCGATGGTAATGCCGTTGAATGTCAAAGGGAGATGGTTAGATTCTCTCTTGTTGGAGATGGTCATTGCCTGGTACTTGTGTGGCGTGAATGTTACTTGCCACTTATCAGCCCAAGCCTGGATATTGTCCAAGTCTTGCTGCATTTCGACATGGACTGCTTCAGTATCTGAGGAGTCGCGAATGGTGCTGAACATTGTGCAATCATCAGCCAACATCCCCACTTCTGACGTTATGATTGAAGGAAGGCCATTGATGAAGCAGCTGAAGATGGTTGGGCCCAGGACACTACCCTGAGGAACTCCTGCAGTGATGTCCTGGAGCTCAGATGATTGACCTCCAACAACCACAAACATCTTCCTTTGCACTAGGTATGACTCCAGCCAGCAGAGGGTTTTCCCACTGATTCCCACTGACTCCAGTTTTGCTAGAGCTCCTTGAGGAGGGAGATGGGAAGGGGAGGAGGGTTGATGGGGAGGGGGGTTGATGGGGAGGGGGGTTGATGGGGAGGGGGGTTGATGGGGAGGGGGGTTGATGGGGAGGGGGGTTGATGGGGAGGGGGGAGATGGGTGCGGGGAGATGGGTGCGGGGAGATGGGTGCGGGGAGATGGGTGCGGGGAGTTGGGTGCGGGGAGTTGGGTGCGGGGAGTTGGGTGCGGGGAGTTGGGTGCGGGGAGTTGGGTGCGGGGAGTTGGGTGCGGGGAGTTGGGTGCGGGGAGTTGAGGATGGGGGGTGGGGGGAGAGGATGGGGGGGGGAGAGAGAGGATGGGGGGGGGAGAGAGAGGATGGGGGGGGGGAGAGAGAGGATGGGGGGGGGAGAGAGAGGATGGGGGGGGGAGAGAGAGGATGGGGGGGGGAGAGAGAGGATGGGGGGGGGAGAGAGAGGATGGGGGGGGGAGAGAGAGGATGGGGGGGGGAGAGAGAGGATGGGGGGGGGAGAGAGAGGATGGGGGGGGAGAGAGAGGATGGGGGGGGGAGAGAGAGAATGGGGGGGGGAGAGAGAGAATGGGGGGGGGAGAGAGAGAATGGGGGGGGGGAGAGAGAGAATGTGGGGGGGAGAGAGAGAATGGGGGGGGGAGAGAGAGAATGGGGGGGGAGAGAGAGAATGGGGGGGGGAGAGAGAGAATGGGGGGGGGAGAGAGAGAATGGGGGGGGGAGAGAGAGAATGGGGGGGGGAGAGAGAGAATGGGGGGGGGGAGAGAGAGAATGGGGGGGGGGAGAGAGAGAATGGGGGGGGGGGGGGGGAGAGAGAGAATGGGGGGGGAGAGAGAGAATGGGGGGGGGAGAGAGAGAATGGGGGGGGGAGAGAGAGAATGGGGGGGGGGAGAGAGAGAATGGGGGGGGGAGAGAGAGAATGGGGGGGGGGGAGATGGGGAGAGAGAATGGGGGGGGAGAGAGAGAATGGGGGGGGAGAGAGAGAATGGGGGGGGAGAGAGAGAATGGGGGGGGGGGAGAGAGAGAATGGGGGGGGGGAGAGAGAGAATGGGGGGGGGAGAGAGAGAATGGGGGGGGGGGAGAGAGAGAATGGGGGGGGGGGGAGAGAGAGAATGGGGGGGGGGAGAGAGAGAATGGGGGGGGGGGAGAGAGGATGGGGGGGGGAGAGAGGATGGGGGGGGGAGAGAGGATGGGGGGGGAGAGAGGATGGGGGGGGGAGAGAGGATGGGGGGGGGAGAGAGGATGGGGGGGGGGAGAGAGGATGGGGGGGGAGAGAGGATGGGGGGGGGGAGAGAGGATGGGGGGGGGAGAGAGGATGGGGGGGGGAGAGAGGATGGGGGGGGGAGAGAGGATGGGGGGGGAGAGAGGATGGGGGGGGGAGAGAGGATGGGGGGGGGGAGAGAGGATGGGGGGGGGGAGAGAGGATGGGGGGGGGGGAGAGAGGATGGGGGGGAGAGAGGATGGGGGGGGGAGAGAGGATGGGGGGGGGAGAGAGGATGGGGGGGGGAGAGAGGATGGGGGGGGGAGAGAGGATGGGGGGGGGAGAGAGGATGGGGGGGGGAGAGAGGATGGGGGGGGGAGAGAGGATGGGGGGGGGAGAGAGGATGGGGGGGGAGAGAGGATGGGGGGAGAGAGGATGGGGGGGGAGAGAGGATGGGGGGGAGAGAGGATGGGGGGGAGAGAGGATGGGGGGGAGAAAGGATGGGGGGGGGGAGAGAGGATGGGGGGGGGGAGAGAGGATGGGGGGGGGGGAGAGAGGATGGGGGGGGGGGGAGAGAGGATGGGGGGGGGAGAGGATGGGGGGGGAGAGAGGATGGGGGGGGAGAGAGGATGGGGGGGGAGAGAGGATGGGGGGGCGGGGAGAGGAGATGGCGGCGGGAGGGGAGGGGAGAGAAGATGGCGGCGGAGGGGAGAGGAGATGGCGGCGGGAGGGGAGAGGAGAGGAGATGGCGGCGGGAGGGGAGGGGAGAGGAGATGGCGGCGGGAGGGGAGGGGAGAGGAGATGGCGGCGGGAGGGGAGGGGAGAGGAGATGGCGGCGGGAGGGGAGGGGAGAGGAGATGGCGGCGGGAGGGGAGGGGAGAGGAGATGGCGGCGGGAGGGGCGGGGAGAGGAGATGGCGGCGGGAGGGGAGGGGAGAGAAGATGGCGGCGGGAGGGGAGAGGAGATGGCGGCGGGAGGGGAGGGGAGAGGAGATGGCGGCGGGAGGGGAGGGGAGAGGAGATGGCGGCGGGAGGGGAGGGGAGAGGAGATGGCGGCGGGAGGGGAGGGGAGAGGAGATGGCGGCGGGAGGGGAGGGGAGAGGAGATGGCGCGGGAGGGGAGGGGAGAGGAGATGGCGGCGGGAGGGGAGGGGAGAGGAGATGGCGGCGGGAGGGGAGGGGAGAGGAGATGGCGGCGGGAGGGGAGGGGAGAGGAGATGGCGGCGGGAGGGGAGGGGAGAGGAGATGGCGGCGGGAGGGGAGAGGAGATGGCGGCGGGAGGGGAGGGGAGAGGAGATGGCGGCGGGAGGGGAGGGGAGAGGAGATGGCGGCGGGAGGGGAGGGGAGAGGAGATGGCGGCGGGAGGGGAGGGGAGAGGAGATGGCGGCGGGAGGGGAGGGGAGAGGAGATGGCGGCGGGAGGGGAGGGGAGAGGAGATGGCGGCGGGAGGGGAGGGGAGAGGAGATGGCGGCGGGAGGGGAGGGGAGAGGAGATGGCGGCGGGAGGGGAGGGGAGAGGAGATGGCGGCGGGAGGGGAGGGGAGAGGAGATGGCGGCGGGAGGGGAGGGGAGAGGAGATGGCGGCGGGAGGGGAGGGGAGAGGAGATGGCGGCGGGAGGGGAGGGGAGAGGAGATGGCGGCGGGAGGGAGGGGAGAGGAGATGGCGGCGGGAGGGGAGGGGAGAGGAGATGGCGGCGGGAGGGGAGGGGAGAGGAGATGGCGGCGGGAGGGGAGGGGAGAGGAGATGGCGGCGGGAGGGGAGGGGAGAGGAGATGGCGGCGGGAGGGGAGGGGAGAGGAGATGGCGGCGGGAGGGGAGGGGAGAGGAGATGGCGGGGGGAGGGGAGGGGAGAGGAGATGGCGGGGGGAGGGGAGGGGAGAGGAGATGGCGGGGGGAGGGGAGGGGAGAGGAGATGGCGGGGGGAGGGGAGGGGAGAGGAGATGGCGGGGGGAGGGGAGGGGAGATGGCGGGGGGAGGGGAGGGGAGATGGCGGGGGGGAGGGGAGGGGAGATGGCGGGGGGGGAGGGGAGGGGTGATGGCGTGGGGGGAGGGGAGATGGCGTGGGGGGAGGGGAGATGGCGTGGGGGGAGGGGAGATGGCGTGGGGGGAGGGGAGATGGCGTGGGGGGAGGGGAGATGGCGGGGGGGGCAGGGGGGTGATGGGAGATGGTGGAGGAGAATGGGGGAGGGGCGAGTGGGGGAGGGGGAGGGGCGAGTGGGGGAGGGGGAGGGGCGAGTGGGGGAGGGGGAGGGGCGAGTGGGGGAGGGGGAGGGGCGAGTGGGGGAGGGGGAGGGGCGAGTGGGGAAGGGGGAGGGGCGAGTGGGGGAGGGGGAGGGGCGAGTGGGGGAGGGGGGGTTCTTTCACCCCAAACTGCTGCTTGATCCGCATCTCTGGTCAGATGCAGATCCAGATCGCCACTGAGTGCAATTTCAACCTGAATCCAAATCAACTCCTGGATCCTGATTCTATTCGAATTCGCTCTAGTTCCACTGCACAGATCAATGAGGAGAAGCCAATTGTAGTGCCGGCTGGGTGACTGAGCAGAGCCGGGGGAAGCAGAGACTCGATGGGCCAAATGGCCTCTACCTGTCACATTCTCTGCTGATGGCTCAGGCCCGGACCCTCTAAATCCAGACTCAGTCCGGCTTCACTGTCGCTGCACATCCGGCTCCGCATGGGGCCTGAGGGAGACGGAGACGGAGACGGAAACAGAGCCCAACCCGCTCCCCGCTCCCCGCTACTCACCACCACGCACTCGGAAGCCGCCATCCCGCCACCGATCCACGCTCTGACCGCTCTGGCCCAGCACCAATCAGCACCCAGACTTCCTCCACCAATCAGCAGTCAGACATCCTCCACCAATCGGCGCTCCGCTTTCCGCAGAGCATCAGACTTCATCCACCAATCATCATTCAGCTGTTCCCCTCCCTCTAACCAATCAACACATCACCAATCAGAGACCCGCTTTTTGACAACCATCCAATAGTTTTTCTCCACGCTACCGACCAATCGGCGCTCGACTTCGCGACCGACGGATCCCAGATCCCAAAATCCCGATCCCAGACCCCGGGCCCTGGTTCTGGACCCCAGATCCGAGATCCCCGATTCCAGACTCCGGTTCCCGGTCCCACATCCCGGACCCCAGACACTGGAACCCAGGCACGTGATCTCAAATTCCAGATCCCGGACCCCAGACAACTGACTCCGTATCCCAGACCTGGGATGCCAGACACTGGCTCCCAGACACCGCTTCCCAGACAGCGTGACAGAGTGTAGCCCCTTCTCTAGGAGGGCCATCCACATACTGCTTCAGAAAACTATGCTGGACACACTTAACAAATTCTTCCCCATCTGATCCCTTAGCACTAAGGCAGTCCAAGTCAATATTAGGGAAGTTAAAATCACCTACTATTACAACCCTATAATTTCTACACCTATCTGTGATTTCCCTACATATATGCTCCTCCAATTCCTTCTGACTATTGGGGGGCCTATAGTATAATCTCATCAAAGTGATCACCCCTTTCTTATTTCTAAGTTCTTCCCATATGGCCTCGCTGGACATTCCCCCCGGGATATCCTCTCTAAGTTCTGCCGTGATGTCCTCCCTAATCAATAGTGCAACTCCCCCTTCTCTCTTACCTCCACCTCTGTCACACCGGAAGCATCGGTACCCCGGAACATTGAGCTGCCAGTCCTGCCCATCCCTCAACCACGTTTCCATAATAGCTATAATATCACAATCCCATGTACCGATCCATGCTCTGAGTTCATCTGCCTTACCTGTAAGGCTTCTTGCATTAAAGTAAATGCAGTTTAGCCTACCAGACCTTCCACGCTCCCTGTCCTGCCGCTGCCCGGCCTGCCTACTGGACTTGCTTGCTTAACCTCGACATTTGCCTCAACTATCTCATCGGAGAGACTACTACTTTGGGTCCCACCCCCCCTGCAAGACTAGTTTAAACCCTCCCAAGTAGTAACAGCAAACCTTCCCGCAAGGATATTGGTCCCCTTCCAGTTCAGATGCAACCTGTCCCTCTTGTACAGGTCACCTCTGCACCAGAAGAGATCCCAATGATCCAAGTAGCTGAAGCCCTCCCGCCTACACCAGCTCTTCAGCCACGCATTCATTTGCCTTCTCCTCCTATTCCTACCCTCACTAGCACGTGGCACAGGGAGTAATCGAGAGATTACAACCCTAGAGGTCCTGCTTTTTAACCTTCTGCCTAACTCCCCATATTCACTTTGCAGGACCTCATCTCTTTTCCTGCCTATGTCGTTAGTACCAATATGGACCACGACCTCTGGCTGCTCACCCTCCCCTTTCAGAATGTCCTGCAGCTGCTCCGGGACATCCTTGACCCTAGCACCACTGAGGCAACATACCATCCTGGAGCCTCATTTGCGGCCACAGAAACGCCTATCTGCACCCCTCATGATAGAATCCCCTACCAAAGTGGACGACCTCACATTTCCCACATTATACTCCATCGCAAAATTTTTGCCCACTCACTTAACCTATCTATATCCCTGTGCAGACTTTTTGTATCCTCACACCTTGCTTTCCTACTTATCTTTGTATCATCAGCAACTTTGGCTTCAATGCATTTGGTCCTTTCATAGGATCATAGGACCAGGAGTAGGCCATTCAGCCCATCGAGCCTGCCCCACTATTCAATACGATCATGGCTGATCATCCACTTCAATGCCTTTTTCCCACACTATCCCCATATTCCTTTATATCATTGGTATTTAGAAATCTGTCAATCTCTGCTTTAAACATACTCAATGACTGAGTTTCCACAGCCCTCTGGGGTAGAGAATTCCAAAGATTCACTACCCTCTGAGTAAAGAAATTTCTCCTCATCTCTGTCATAAGTGGCTTCCCCCTTATTTTGAAATTATGTCCCCTGGTTCTAGATTCCCCAACCAGGAGAAACATCTTACCTGCATCTACCCTGTCTATTCCTTGAAGTATTTTGTAGGTTTCAATGAGATCACCTCTCATTCTTTGAAACTCTAGAGAATACAGGCCCAGTTTCCCCAATCTCTCTTCATAGGACAGTCCCGCCATCCCGGGAACAAGTCTGGTGAACCTTCATTGCACTCCCTCAATGGCAATAATATCCTTCCTAAGGTAAAGGGACCAAAACTGCACACAGCACTCCAGGTGCGGTCTAACTGAGGTTCTATACAATTGAAACAAGAGTTCACTACTCCTGTACTCAAATCCTCTTGTGATAAAGGCTAACATACCATTAGCCTTCCTAATTGCTTGCTGCACCTGTATATTATCCAAGTCATTGATATAGATCATAAATAGTTGAGGACCCAGCACTGATATCTGTGGCACTCCACTAGTTAGTTTGCCAACCGGAAAATGACCCATTTATTCTGACTCTGTTTCCTGTTCGTTAGCCAATCTGCTATCCAAGCTAATACATTACCCCCGGCCTCAGACTCCAGATCCAGCTCCCGCTCCCCTGCACTGACCCCGCCCTGGGCCCCAGACCTGGATGCAGCTTCCGACACCGACCCCAGACTCTATACCCAGATCCAGCTCCCCCATCCTGTTGCCAACCCTCCACCTGGGAAATCTGTAACTTGCTCCCCAAAAAGACATTGAGGCTGGGGGTTGGGGGTGGGGGGGGGGGGGGGGGCGGGGTCAATTGAAAATATCCAGACAGAAATTGATGATGGGTTTTTGTTAGTTAAGGGTTATAGAACCAAGGGGTAGAAGGAGTTACGATACAGATCAGCCTGAACTAATTGAATGCCAAGTAGCTGAATGGCCTCCTGCTGTTCCTAAATCTCCGAGATGTCTCCTCTAATTCTTGTTCATCCCCAATTTTAAACACTCCACCATTGGCGGCCGTGCCTTCAGCTGCCTGGGTCCTAAACTCTGGAATTCCCTCTCTAAACCTCTGATTATATATCCCTCTCTCCTTTAAGATGCTTCTTAAAATCTCTTTTTTTTTTGGCTCAGTCAATATTTGTCTGATAATGGTCCCGTGAAGTGCCTTGAGTGGTTTTGCGATGTTAAGGATGCTATATAAATGCTGTTGTTGAACTATAGAGGGTGAAAGATGGTGAGTGGATATGGCCCACACTTTTCTAGCTGGCAACTCAAAAAAACAATTCCCAATGCTAGACGGGCATCACTCTTCAATTGAAAACAATGCCAGCAGTCACAAGACATGGTTTGGAATTTCTGTGCTGCATGTGGTCCCACTATAAACTAATTTTTGCTTTCTTTGGGCCGTTCAAATTGCCTTTGACAAGCACCAGCATAGAATCTTTTTGATTTTTGGACTTAAGCTCTTCACTACTAATAGATTTATTTGCAATACATAAGGAGCGCGTTTGGTTAACACATATTTATTCTTGTTTTTTTAATACCCCACGTAAACAGATGTGGGTGACACTGGCAAAGGTGGAGTTATTGCCCATCTCTAACTTTTTTTTATCCTTTCATGAGATGTGGGTTCACTGGCAAGGTCAGCATTTATTGCCCATCCCTAATTGCCCTTGAACTGAGTATCTTGCTGGGCCATTTCAGAGGGCATGTAAGAGTTAACCACATTGCTGTGGGTCTGGAGTCACATGTTGGCCAGACCCGGTAAGGACAGCAGATTTCCTTCCCTGAAGGACATTAATGAACCAGATGTATTTTTTTTTTTACGACAAGCGATGATAGTTTCAAGGCACCATTACTGAGACTAGCTTTCAATTCCAGATTTTAAAAAAAAATTAATTAAATTTAAATTCCATCAGCTGCTGTGGTGGGATTTGAATACATATCACCAGAGGCTGGGCCTCTGGATTACTAGTTCAGTGACATTACCACAACACCACCATCTCCCTATTGTGATCTGCTACATTACATTATTGTTTCCACAATAACAATAGGTATTTGATGCGGTGGAAGTGAAGAAATGGTGATAAATGTCTAGGTCATGATGGTGTGAGATTTGGAAACAGAGAAATTACAACATGGAATCAGATTGTTCACCCTAACCAGCCTGTATTGGAGTTTATCCAGCACACAAACAATATCCAGGGAGGTAGAGCAGGAGACCCCTTAGTGCACCTTGCTCTCCAACTGGTATGCAGCCAAAGCCAAAGGCATAACACCATGCGTGGCTCAACTGTACAGGAGGTACAAGAAAGACTGGAAGAGCAATAGCGAAAGGAGATTCGATAGTCAGGGGAACAGACAGGTGCTTCTGTGGCCACAAACGTGAATCCAGGATGGTGTGTTGCCTCCCTGGTGTCAGGGTTAAGGATGTCACTGAACAACTGCAGAGCATCCTGAGGGGGGGAGGGTGAACAGCCAGCAGTCATGGTCCACATTGGTACCAACGACATATGAGGAATGTGATCCTGCAGAAAGAGTTTACTGAGCTAGATAAGAAATTAAAAAGCAGGACCGTAAAAGTAATAATCTCCAGGTTACTCCCAGTACCACGTGCAAGTGAGTATAGAAATAGGAGGAGAGTGCAGATGAATGCGTGGATGGAAAGATGGTGCAGGAGGGAGGGCTTTAGATTCCAGGGACACTAGGACCAGTTCTAGAGAAGATGGGACCTGTACAGACCAGTCGGGTTGCACCAAACCGAGCTGGGACAAAATTTCCTTGAGGGGCAATTTGCTAGTGGTACTGGGGAGGATTTAACCTAACTTGGTAAGGGTGTGGGAACCAGGAGGAAATGTCAGAGAGGAATACCAAGGTGCACAGAATACTGGGGGAGATAGATAGCACAAGAGTAGGGAATAGTATGTTATTAGGTGGGGTCAGTGTAAGGGAGAAAGTAATAAAGTTTGAATCAGGGTTAATGTGCATGTATGTGAATGCACGGAATATGGTTAATAAGACTGGTGAGTTACAAACACAGATTGACAGGTTGTGGCTATAACAGAGACCTAGCTCAAAGAAGGGCAGCACTGGGTGTTAAATATTCCTGGATACAAGGTGTTCAGGTAAGATAGAAAAGGAAGTAAAGGGGGAGGAGTGGCGGTATTGATTGAGAGCATTGCAGTGCTGGGAAGAAAGGATATCCCTGAGAGGTCGAGGACAGAATCGATTTGGTTAGAGCTAAGGAACAAAAAAAGTGCAGTTACATTGCTCAGTGTAGTCTATAGGCCACCAGCTAGTGGAAAGGATGAAGAGGAACAAATTTGCAAGGAAATTACAGAGCAATGCAACAATTATAGTGTAGTTATCATGGGGGACTTTAATTATCCAAACATAGACTGGGATAATAGTGTTAAGGACAGAGAGGGGCAAGAGTTGCTAGAGTGTGTTCAGAAAATATACTGCTGTAGAAAATTTTCAAGTCCAACGAGAGGGAAGACACTGCTGGACCTGGTTCCTGGGAATGAGGTGGGCCAAATGGATCAAATATCAGTAGAACATTTAGGGGACAGTGATCATTGTATCACAAGGTTTAGGTTGATTATGGAAAAGGACAAAGAACAATCTAGATTAAGAATAATTAACTAGGGGGAAAGCCAACTTCATTGGGGTAAGAATGGATTTGGGCTGAAAAAATTGGAATCAAAGGTTGGAAGGAAAAACAGTAACTGAACAATGGGCTACCTTCAAAGAGGAGATAGTTCAGACAACGACAAGGTATGTTCCCTCAAAGGGGAAAGGTATGGCAAACAAAACCAGAGCTCCCTGGATGACAAAAGAGATAGAGATTAAGATAAAGAAGAAAAAGTGTGCTTATGACAGATGCCAGGTAGAAAATACAATAGAGAACCCGGCTGAATATAGAAAGTTCAGAGGAGAAGTGAAAAAGCAAATAAGAGAAGCAAAAAGAGAGTATGAAGAAACTGGCAGCTAACATAAAAGGAAATCCCAAAGTCTTCTCTTGGCATATAAATAGTAAAAGGGTGGTAAAAGGAGGAGTCGGGCCAATTAGGGACCAAAAGGGAGATTTACACATGGAGGCAGAGGGCATAGCTGAGGTATGAAATGAATACTTTGCATCTGTCTTTACCAAGGAAGAAGATGCAACCCAAACCGCAGTGAAAGAGGAGGTAATTAATACACTAAAAGGATATGAAATTGATAAAGAGGAGGTATTAGATAGGCTGTCTGTACATAAAGTTGATAAAGCACCAGGGCCGGATGAGATGCATCCAAGGATACTGCGGGAAGTGAGGGTGGAAATTGCAGAGGCACTGGCCATAATTTTTCAGTCTTCCTTAGACTCAGGGATGGTGCCAGAGGACTGGAGAATTGCAAACGTTCAAAAAAGGATGTAAAGATAAGCTCAGCAACTGCAGGCCAGTCAGTTTAATTTTGGGAAAATTTATAGAAACAATGATTTGGGACCAAATTAATAGTCACAGGGACAAAGCAGGATAAGAGCAGGGAGGTTATGATGGAGCTGTATAAAACGCTAGTTAGGCCACAGCTGCAGTACTGTGTACAGTTCTGGGCACCACACTATGGGAAGGATGTGATTGCACTGGAGAGGGTGCAGAGGAGATTCACCAGGATGTTGCCTGGGCTGGAGCATTTCAGCTATGAAGAGAGACTGAAAAGGCTAGGGTTGTTTTCCTTAGAGCAGAGAAGGCTGAGGGGAGACATGATTGAGGTATACAATATTATGAAGGGCATTAATAGGATGGGTAGGAAGAAACTTTTCCTTAGCAGAGGGGTCAATAACCAGGGGCATATATTTAAGGTAAGGGGCAGCAGGTTTAGAGGGGATTTGAGAAAAAAAAATTTCACCCAGAGGGTGGTTGGAATCTGAAACACACTGCCTGAAGAGGTGATAGGGACAGGAACCCTCACAACATTTAAGAAGTATTTAGATGAGCACCTGAAAAGTCATAGCATACAAGGCTACAGGCCAAGTGCTGGAAAATGGGATTAGAATAGTTTGGTGCTTGATGGCCAGCACAGACACGTTGGGCCGAAGGGCCTGTTTCTGTGCTGTATAACTCTATGACTCTAAATGCAGGTTAATTAGGGAAAGCCAGCACGGATTCGTAAAAGGAAAATCATGTTTAACTAACTCGCTTGAGTTTTTTGAAGAGATAACAGAGAGGGTTGATGAGGGCAATGCTGTTGATGTGGTGAACATGGACTTTCAAAAGGCATTTGATACAATGTCACACAACAGACTTGTGAGCAAACTTGTAGCTCATGGAATAAAAGGGACAATAGCAACATGGATACAAAACTGGCTGAGTGACAGGAAACAAAGAGTAGTGATTAATGGATATCCTTTGGCTTAGAGGAAGGTTTGTAGTGGAGTTCCCCAGGGATCAGTGTTGGGACCCTTGCTCTTCCTGATATATATTAATGACCTAGAACTTGGTGTACAGGGCACGATTTCAAAGTTTTCCGATGATACAAAACTTGGAACAATTGTGAACTGTGAGGAGGATAGTGTAGAACATCAAATGCTCATAGACAATTGGTGGAATGGGCAGACAGGTGGCAGATGAAGTTCAATGCGAAGAAATGTGAAGTGATTCATTTTGATAGGAAGAACAGTGCGGCACAGTGGCGCAGTGGTTAGCACTGCAGCCTCACAGCTCCAGGGACCCGGGTTCGATTCTGGGTACTGCCTGTGTGGAGTTTGCAAGTTCTCCCTGTGTCTGCGTGGGTTTTCTCCGGGTGCTCCGGTTTCCTCCCACAAGCCAAAAGACTTGCAGGTTGATAGGTAAATTGGCCATTATAAATTGTCACTAGTATAGGTAGGTGGTAGGGAAATATAGGGACAGGTGGGGATGTTTGGTAGGAATATGGGATTAGTGTAGGATTAGTATAAATGGGTGGTTGATGTTCGGCACAGACTCGGTGGGCCGAAGGGCCTGTTTCAGTGCTGTATCTCTAATCTAAAAAAAAAAAACATGGAGAGACAATATAGAATAAAGGGTACAATTCTAAAGGGGCTGCAGGAGCAGAGGGACCTGGGTGTATATGTGCATAAGTCATTGAAGGTGGCAGGACAGGTTCAGAGAGCGGTTAATAAAGCATACAGTATCCTGGGCTTTATTAATAGGGACAGAGTACAAGAGCAAGGAAGTTATGTTAAATAAAAGCAAAATACCATGGATACTGGAAATCTGAAATAAAAACAAGAAATGCTGGAAATACTCAGCAGGTCTGGCAGCATTTGTGGAGAGAGAAACAGAGTTAACGTTTCGGGTCAGTGACCCTTCTTCAGAACTGGCAAATATTAGAAATGGAATAGACTGTGAGCTAGTGAAAAGGGGGAGGGGGGAAGAAGAACAAAGGGGAAGGTGTGTGATGGGGCTGAGGGCAGGAGAGATTAAAAGACAAAGCATTAGTCCAGAATGTTAATAGCAGAATAACAAACAGCTCTGTCCAACACCAAAAACCTGAAAAACAAGTTTAAAATAGGCCCATGGTTAAAAAATAAAATAACATTTTAAAATGGCAGTCATGCTCTGTATTTGTTGAACTCAATGTTGAGTTCAGAAGGCTGCAGAGTGCCTAATTGTAAGATGAGGTGCTGTTCCTTGAGCTTGTGCTGAGATTCACTGGAACACTGCAGCAGGCCCAGGACAGAAATGTTGGCACAGGAGCAGGGTGGTGAATTAAAATGGCCAGCAATCGGAAGCTCAGACTGAGCGGAGGTGTTCCGCAAAGCAGTCACCCAATCTGGGTTTGGTCTCCCCAATGTAGAGGAGACCACATTGTGAATAGCAAATACATTACACTAAATTGAAAGAAGTACAAGTAAATCGTGCTCGGCGTGACATTGAGCTCTTCTTCAGTCGCCCTCACCTCCGGGCTCACTTCTTTGGCCAGGAGTCCTCCCGGACCAGTGGACCCTTTCACCCCGCTCCAGTATTCTCCCTCCACCTGGACCCCTCCCTCTGACCTGTCACCCTTTCTTGATCTTTTCATTGGGAACTGTCGGCATGACATCGGCCGTCTCAATTTTTCTGCCTCCCTCACTCACTCTAACCTGTCCTCCTCTGAACTTGCTGCACTCCGTTCTCAGGTCTAACCCCGACATTGTGATCAAACCCACTGACAAGGGTGGTGCTGTTGTTGTATGGCGTACCGACCTCTACCTTGTAGAGGCTGAGCACCAAATCTCAGACACTTCTTCCTATCTCCCTCTGGACCATGACCCCACCACCGAACATCAAGCCACTGTGTCCAAGACCGTCGCTGACCTCATCTCCTCTGGAGATCTTCCCTCTACAGCTTCCAACCTCATAGTCCCACAACCCCGGGCAGCCCCCTTCTACCTCCTTCCCAAAATCCACAAACAGGACTGTCCGAGTGGACCCATTGTGTCAGCCTGCTCCTGCCCCACTGAACTTATTTCTTCCAATCTAGACTCTATCTTTTCTCCACTGGTCCAGTCTCTTCCCACCTACATCCGTGACTCTTCTGACGCCCTGCGTCATTTTGACAATTTCCAGTTTCCTGGTCTCAACCGCCTCCTCTTCACTATGGACGTCCAATCTCTCTGCACCTCCATCCCCCACCAGGACGGTTTGAGGGCTCTCCGCTTCTTCCTTGAACAGAGGCCCAACCAGTCCCCATCCACCACCACCCTCCTCCGCCTGGCTGAACTTGTTCTCACATTGAACAACTTCTCCTTCAACTCCACTCACTTCCTTCAAGTAAAAGGTGTTCGGTATGGGTACCCGCATGGGTCCTAGTTACGCCTGTCTTTTTGTGGGATATGTCGAACATTCCTTGTTCCAGTCCTACTCAGGCCCCCTCCCTCACCTCTTTTTCCGTTACATTGATGACTGTATCGGTGCCGCTTCCTGCTCCTGCCCCGAACTGGAAAACTTCATCAACTTTGCTTCCAATTTCCACCTTCTCTCATAGAAACATAGAAAATAGAGCAGGAGTCAGCCATTCGGCCCTTCGAGCCTACTCCGCCATTCATTATGATCATGGCTGATCATCCAGCTCAGTAACCTGTTGCCGCTTTCACCCCATACCCTTTGATCCCTTTAGACTCAAGAGCTATATCTAACTCCTTCTTGAAAACATACAATGTTTTGGCCTCAACTGCTTTCTGTGGTAGTGAATTCCACAGGCTCACCACTCTCTGGGTGAAGAAATTTCTCATCTCAGTCCTGAAAGGTTTACCCCGTATACTTAGACTATGACCCCTGGTTCTGGACTCCCCCACCATCGGGAACATCCTTCCTGCATCTACCCTGTCAAGTCCTGTTAGAATTTTATAGGTTTCTATGAGATCCCCCCTCACTCTTCTGAACTCCAGCGAATATAATCCTAACTATCTCTCCTCATACATCAGTCCCGCCATCCAGGAATCAGTCTGGTAAACCTTTGCTGCACACCCTCTACAGCAAGAACATCCTTCCTCAGATAAGGAGACCAAAACTGCACACAATATTCCAGGTGTGGCCTCACCAAGGCCCCGTATAATTGCAGCAAGACACCCCTGCTCCTGTACTCGAATCCTCTCGCTATGAAGGCCAACATACCATTTGTCTATTTTACCGCCTGTTGCACCTGCCGGCTTACCTTCAGCGACTGGTGAACACCCAGGTCTCGCTGCATATTCCCCTCTCACAGTTTATAGCTGTTCAGATAATCTGCCTTCCTGTTTTTGCTACCAAAGTGGGTAACCTCACATTTATCCACATTATACTGCATCTGCCATGCATTAGCTCACTTGTCCAAATCACCCTGAAGCCTCTCTGCATCCTCCTCACAACTCACCCTCCCACCCAGTTTTGTGTCATCTGCAAATTTGGAGATATTACATTTAGTTCCCTCATCTAAATCATTAATATATATTGTGAATAGCTGGGGTCCTAGCACCGATCCCTGTGTTACCCCACTAGTCACTGCCTGCCATTCAGAAAAAACCCCATTTATCCCTACTCTTTGTTTCCTGTCTGCCAACTAATTTTCTATCCACTGCAATACACTACCCCCAATCCCATGTGCTTTAATTTTACATGCTAATCTCTTATGTGGGACTTTGTCGAAAGCCTTCTGAAAGTCCAAATAAACCACATCCACTGGCTCCCCCTCATCAACTCTACTAGTTACATCCTCGAAGAATTCTAGTAGATTTGTCAAGCATGATTTCCCTTTCATAAATCCATGCTGACTCTGTGCGATTCTATCTCTGTTCTCCAAGTGCTCTGCTATAAAATCTTTGATAATGGACTCTAGAATTTTCCCCACTACCGACGTCAGGCTGACTGGTCTATAGAACAAAGAAGAGTACAGCACAGGAACAGGCCATTCGGCCCTCCAAGCCTGCGCCGATCTTGATGCCTGCCTTAACTAAAACCTTCTGCACTTCCGGGGACCGTATCCCTTTTTTCCCTTCCTATTCATGTATTTGTCAAGATGTCTCTTAAACGTCGCTATCGTATCTGCTTCCACCACCTCCCCCGGCAGCAAGTTCCAGGCACTCACCACCCTCTGTGTAAAAAGACTTGCCTCGCACATCCCCTCTAAACTTTGCCCCTCGCACCTTAAACCTATGTCCCCTAGTAACTGACTCTTCCACCCTGGGAAAAAGCTTCTGACTATCCACTCTTTCCATGCCGCTCATAACTTTGTAAACCTCTATCATGTCGCCCTTCCACCTCCGTCATTCCAGTGAAAACAATCTGAGTTTATCCAACCTCTCCTCATAGCTAATGCCCTCCAGACCAGGCAACATCCTGGTAAACCTCTCCTGTACCCTCTCCAAAGCCTCCACGTCCTTCTGGTAGTGTGGCAACCAGAATTGCACGCAATATTCTAAGTGTGGCCTAACTAAAGTTCTGTACAGCTGCAGCATGACTTGCCTATTTTTATACTCTATGCCCCGACCGATGAAGGCAAGCATGCCGTATGCCTTCTTGACTACCTTATCCACCTGCGTTGCCACTTTCAGTGACCTGTGGACCTGTACGCCCAGATCTCTCTGCCTGTCAATACTCCTAAGGGTTCTGCCATTTACTGTATACTTCCCACCTGCATTAGACCTTCCAAAATGCATTACCTCACATTTGTCCGGATTAAACTCCATCTGCCATTTCTCCGCCCAAGTCTCCAACCGATCTATATCCTGCTGTATCCTCTGACAATCCTCATCACTGTCCGCAACTCCACCAACCTTTGTGTCGTCCGCAAACTTACTAATCAGACCAGCTATATTTTCCTCTGAATCATTTAAATATACTACAAACAGCAAAGGTCCCAGCACTGATCCCTGCGGAACACCATTAGTCACAGCCCTCCATTCAGAAAAGCACCCTTCCACTGTCTTCTATGACCGAGCCAGTTCTGTATCCATCTTGCCAGCTCCCCTCTGATCCCGTGTGACTTCACCTTTTGTACCAGTCTGCCATGAGGGAGCTTGTCAAAGGCTTTACTGAAGTCCATATAAATAACATCCACTGCCCTTCCTTCATCAATCATCTTTGTCACTTCCTCAAAAAACTCAATCAAATTAGTGAGACACGACCTCCCTTTCACAAAACCATGCTGCCTCTCGCTAATAAGTTCGTTTGTTTCCAAATGGGAGTAAATCCTGTCCCAAATAATCCCCTCTAATAATTTCCCTACCACTGACGTAAGGCTCACCGGCCTATAATTTCCTGGATTATCCTTGCCACCCTTCTTAAACAAAGGAACAACATTGGCTATTCTCCAGTCCTCTGGGACCTCATCTGTAGCCAATGAGGATGCAAAGATTTCTGTCAAGGCCCCAGCAATTTCTTCCCTTGCCTCCCTCAGTATTCTGGGGTAGACCCCATCAGGCCCTGGGGACTTATCTACCTTAATGCTTTGCAAGACACCCAACACCACCTCCTTTTTGATAATGAGATGACGGAGACTATCTACACTCCCTTCCCTAGGCTCCCTAATTCCCTGCTTTCTCTCTACCTCCCTTTTTAAATAGTGGGGTTACATTAACTACCCTCCAATCTGTAGGAACTGTTCCAGAGTCTATAGAATCTTGGAAGATGACCACCAATGCATCCACTATTTCTAGGGCCACTTCCTTAAGTACTCTGGGATGCAGACCATCAGGCCCTAGGGATTTATCGGAATGCAATCCTATCAATTTCCCCAACACCATTTCTCTACTAATACTGATTTCCTTCAGTTCCTCTCTCTCACTAAGCCCTGTGTTCCCCAACATTTCTGGTATGATATCTGTGTTCTCCTTTGTGAAGACAGAACCAAAGTATGCACTTTATTGGTCAGCCATTTCTTTGTTCCCCGTAATAAATTCCCCTGTTTCTGACTGTAAGGGACCTACATTTGTCTTCACCAACATTTTTCTCTTCACATACCTATAGAAACATTTACAGTCAGTTTTAATGTTCCCCGCAAGCTTGCTCTCGTACTCTATTTTCCCCTTCTTAATCAATCCCTTGGTTCTCCTTTGCTGAATTCTAAACTGCTCCTAATTCTCAGGTCTGTTGTTTTTTGTGGCAAATTTATATGCCTCTTCCTTGGATCTAATGCTATCTCTAATTTTCCTTGTAAGCCATGGTTTGGCTACCTTTCCCATTTTACTTTTGCACCGGACAGGGATAAACAATTGTTGTAGTTCATCCATACGCTCTTTAAATGTTTGCCATTGCCTATCCACCGTCATCCCTTTAACTGTTTCCCAATCCATCATGGCCAACTCGCGCCTCATACCTTCGTAGTTTCCTTTACTAAGATTCAGGACCCTAGTCTCAGAATCAACTACGTCACTCTCCATCTTGATGACGAATTCTATCGTATTATGGTCGCTCATCCCCAAGGGGTCTCGCACCACTAGATTGTCAATTATTCCTCTCTCATTACACAATACCCAGTCTAGGATGGCCTGTTCTCTCGTTGGTTCCTCAACGTATTGGTCCAGAAAACCATCCCGTATACACTCCAAGGATTCCTCCTCTACGGTATTGTGATTAATTTGATTTGCCTTCACCTTCACATGGTCCATCTTCAACACTTCCCTAACTTCTCTGCTCCATCTCTGGCGATAGACTGTCCACTAATATTCATCATCAGCCCACCGACTCCCACAGCCACCTCGACTCACACCCTGCTTCCTGTAAGGACTCCATTCCATTCTCCTAGTTTCTCCTTCTCTGGTGCATCTGCTCTGATGATGCTACCATCCACAACAGCTCTTCTGATATGTCTTCCTTTCTCCTCCAGTGGTTGACAGGGCCCTCATCCGTGTGCGACCCATTTCCCGCACTTCTACCCTCACCCCTTCCCCTCCCTCCCAGAACCGCAACAGAGTTCCTCTTGTCCTCACTTCCCACCCCACCAGCCTCCAGATCCAAAGGGTCATCCTCCACCATTTCCGCCACATCCAGCTTGATGCCATCACGAAAGACATCTTCCCCGCCCATCCCAGCATTCAAGGGATCATTCCCTCCACGACACCCTGGTCCACTCCTCCATCAGCCCTGACCTCATTCCCTTCCCATGCAATCACAGGAGCTATAATACCTGCCCTTTTCCCTCCTCACCATTCAAGGCCCCAAACACTTCACCCCAGGTGAAGCAGCAATTTACTTGCACTACTTTCAATGTAGTATACTGCATTCACTGCTCACCTCTAAATTAGGAAGACCAAACGGAAATTGGATGACTTCTTTGCGGAACACCTCTGCTCAGTCCGAAAGCATGACCCCGGTTGCTGGCCATTTTAATTCACCGTCCTATTCCTGTGCCAACACTTCTCTCCTTGACCTGCTGCTGTCTTCCTGTGAACCTCAAAGCCAGCTCAAGGAACAGCACCTCATCTTCCGATCAGGCACTCTGCAGCCTTCTGGACTCAACATTGAATTCAATAATTTCAGAGATTGGCGGCTTTTCTTTATTTTACTTAATTTTATTTTTTAACCATGGGCCTATCTTAAATTTGTTTTTCAGGTTTTTGCTTTTGGACAGAGTTGTTTGTTATTCTGCTATTAACACCAGTTGGAGTATTGTATCCAGTTCTGCGCACCGCACTGTAGGAAAGATGTGAATGGTTCCAGGGATGAGGAATGTCAGGTATGTAAACAGGTTGGAGAAGTTGGGATTATTTTCCTTGGAGAAGAGAAGGTTGACAGGAGATTTGATAGAGGTATTCAAAATCTTGAGGGGTCTGGAAAGAGTAGATTGGGAAAAACTGTTCCCACTCATGAAAGGATTGAGAACGAGAGGACACAGATTTAATGTGATTGCCAAAATAAGCAAAAGCGACATGAGGAAAAAGTTCTTCACGCAGTGAGTGGTTAAGGTCTGGAATGCACTGCCTGAGAGTGTGGAGGAGGCAGGTTCAATTGAGACATTCAAAAGGGAATAACTGTCATCTGAAAAGGAAGAATGGCACCAGGTGCAGGGTTACAGGGGGAAGGTGGGGGAATGGCACCAGGTGCAGGGTTACAGGGGGAAGGTGGGGGAATGGCACCAGGTGCAGGGTTACAGGGGGAAGGTGGGGGAATGGCACCGTGCAGGGTTACAGGGGGAAGGTGGGGGAATGGCACCAGGTGCAGGGTTACAGGGGGAAGGTGGGGGAATGGCACCAGGTGCAGGGTTACAGGGGGAAGGTGGGGGAATGGCACCAGGTGCAGGGTTACAGGGGGAAGGTGGGGGAATGGCACCGTGCAGGGTTACAGGGGGAAGGTGGGGGAATGGCACCAGGTGCAGGGTTACAGGGGGAAGGTGGGGGAATGGCACCAGGTGAATTGCTCATTTGGGGAGCCGGTGCAGACACTATGGTCAAAATGACCTCCCTCTTTGCTGTAATTCTGTGATTCTATTCCTATGTGCCCAAACTGTTTTTTTAATCACTTTATCTTCCTTATCTAATCTCTGCTCAGGTAACTTACTCTGGTATTATCTGCAACAGCTCCTCTTCTTGCTGTTTTACACAGTGGGTGGTAATGACCTGGAACTCGCTGCCCACAAGGGTGGTGGAAGTGGGGACAATCAATGACATCAAGAGGAAGTTGGATGGCCACCTGAGAGAAAATGGGCAATGTGGATCAAGGCGGCGAATGGGACTGACTGCATAGCTCCATGGAAAGCCAGAAAGGACTTGATGGACCAAATGGCCTCCTTCTGTGCCGTAAATGGCTTTATGTTCCCCCGACCCATCCCCCCTGCCCCCCACCCCCAACCAGGACCCATCCTTGGTCCCCTCCTATTTCTCATCTCTGGATTCCTTGGTGGTCTGGTGGTTAGAATTCAGTACTTTACCCACTGTGGCCAGGCAAAGTAACGTCCTATTGAATAGAATGGGCCGATACTTTCTGAAATTTAGAAGAATGACAGAGGATCGCATTGAAACATGGTAGAATCTGAGAGGCGGTTTCCTCCTGGCTGGAGAGTTTGGAACACACGGGCATAGTCATAGGATAAGTGGGATGACATCTTGGACTCAGATGAGAAGAAATTTCTTCACTCAGAGGGTTGTGAATCTTTAAAATTCTCTACACTAGAGGGTGTGGATACTCAGCCATTGGATATATTTCAGGCAAAATCGATAGATTTTTGGAATATGAGCATCAGGCAGGAAAGTGGATTTGAGGTCGAAGCTCAGCCATGGTCTTACTGAATGGTGCAGCAAGCTTGAGGGGCCGAATAGCCTTTATCCTTATGTTCTTATCTACATGTTGCCATATGTATGCTGATGACACCCAGCACTACCTCACCACCACCTCTCTCAGTCCCTCCATTATCTCTAAATTGTTAGATTGCTTAGTCTGATGGCCAGGACTGGATGAGCAGAAATTTTCCCCTCATAACTGAGGCTGAACCGGACTGTCCGCAACCTTGGGGTCATGAGCGTCTGACCACAATATCTGCATCACCTCCATAACATCACTTGACTCTGCCCCTGCCTCATTTCATCTGCTGCTGAAGCCCTCATCCATTTGTTCATTACATTTAGATTTGGCTATTCCAACACACGGCTGGCTGACCTCCCGCATTCTACCCTCCGTAAATTTGAGGTCATCCAAAACCCTGCTGCCCGGGTCCTAACACTCACCAAATCCTGCTCACACCTCACATCTGTGCTCGCTGGCCTATATTAGTCAAGTAACACCTCAATTTTAAAATGCGCATTCTTGTTTTCGAATCCCACCATGGCCCTGCCCCTCCCTATTGCTGCCACCTCCTCCAGCCCCTCCCTCAGAGATATCTGCGCTCCTCCAATTCTGGTCACTCATGCATCTCCACCACTGATGATCATACTTTCAACTGTCTGGGCCCTGAAGCCTGGAATTCCCTCCGTAAACCTTTCTGCCTCACCATCCTCCTTCACACTTCTTAAAACCTCTAACCAAGCTTTTGTGGTCAAAGCTGACTCATAGATGGCGTCTCTGATGTGGGCCCACTTGGCCCACAGGGGATGCTGAGACCAAGTGGGCCCACATCAGAGACGCCATCTATGAGTCAGCTTTGACCACCTACGGCAAAAGTGCGAAGAGAAATGCAGACTGGTTTCAATCTCATAATGAAGAGCTGGAACCTGTCATAGCCGCTAAGCGCATTGCACTTTTGAACTACAAGAAAGCCCCCAGCGATTTAACATCCGCAGCACTTAAAGCAGCCAGAAGTACTGCACAAAGAACAGCTAGGCGTTGCGCAAACGACTACTGGCAACACCTATGCAGTCATATTCAGCTGGCCTCAGACACCGGAAACATCAGAGGAATGTATGATGGCATGAAGAGAGCTCTTGGGCCAACCATCAAGAAGATCACCCCCCTCAAATCTAAATCGGGGGACATAATCACTGACCAACGCAAACAGATGGACCGCTGGGTTGAGCACTACCTAGAACTGTACTCCAGGGAGAATGCTGTCACTGAGACTGCCCTCAATGCAGCCCAGCCTCTACCAGTCATGGATGAGCTGGACATACAGCCAACCAAATCGGAACTCAGTGATGCCATTGATTCCCTAGCCAGCGGAAAAGCCCCTGGGAAGGACAGCATTACCCCTGAAATAATCAAGAGTGCCAAGCCTGCTATACTCTCAGCACTACATGAACTGCTATGCCTGTGCTGGGACGAGGGAGCAGTACCCCAGGACATGCGCGATGCCAACATCATCACCCTCTATAAAAACAAAGGTGACCGCGGTGACTGCAACAACTACCGTGGAATCTCCCTGCTCAGCATAGTGGGGAAAGTCTTTGCTCGAGTCGCTCTGAACAGGCTCCAGAAGCTGGCCGAGCGCGTCTACCCTGAGGCACAGTGTGGCTTTCGTGCAGAGAGATCGACTATTGACATGCTGTTCTCCCTTCGTCAGATACAGGAGAAATGCCGTGAACAACAGATGCCCCTCTACATTGCTTTCATTGATCTCACCAAAGCCTTTGACCTCGTCAGCAGACGTGGTCTCTTCAGACTACTAGAAAAGATCGGATGTCCACCAAAGCTACTAAGTATCATCACCTCATTCCATGACAATATGAAAGGCACAATTCAGCATGGTGGCTCCTCATCAGAGCCCTTTCCTATCCTGAGTGGTGAGAAACAGGGCTGTGTTCTCGCACCCACACTTTTTGGGATTTTCTTCTCCCTGCTGCTTTCACATGCGTTCAAATCCTCTGAAGAAGGAATTTTCCTCCACACAAGATCAGGGGGCAGGTTGTTCAACCTTGCCCGTCTAAGAGCGAAGTCCAAAGTACGGAAAGTCCTCATCAGGGAACTCCTCTTTGCTGACGATGCTGCTTTAACATCTCACACTGAAGAATGCCTGCAGAGTCTCATCGACAGGTTTGCGTCTGCCTGCAATGAATTTGGCCTAACCATCAGCCTCAAGAAAACGAACATCATGGGGCAGGATGTCAGAAATGCTCCATCCATCAATATTGGCGACCACGCTCTGGAAGTGGTTCAAGAGTTCACCTACCTAGGCTCAACTATCACCAGTAACCTGTCTCTAGATGCAGAAATCAACAAGCGCATGGGTAAGGCTTCCACTGCTATGTCCAGACTGGCCAAGAGAGTGTGGGAAAATGGCGCACTGACACGGAACACAAAAGTCCGAGCGTATCAGGCCTGTGTCCTCAGTACCTTGCTCTACGGCAGCGAGGCCTGGACAACGTATGCCAGCCAAGAGCGACGTCTCAATTCATTCCATCTTCGCTGCCTTCGGAGAATACTTGGCATCAGGTGGCAGGACTATATCTCCAACACAGAAGTCCTTGAAGCGGCCAACACCCCCAGCTTATACACACTACTGAGTCAGCGGCGCTTGAGATGGCTTGGCCATGTGAGCCGCATGGAAGATGGCAGGATCCCCAAAGACACATTGTACAGCGAGCTCGCCACTGGTATCAGACCCACCGGCCGTCCATGTCTCCGTTATAAAGACGTCTGCAAACGCGACATGAAATTGTGTGACATTGATCACAAGTCGTGGGAGTCAGTTGCCAGCATTCGCCAGAGCTGGCGGGCAGCCATAAAGACAGGGCTAAATTGTGGCGAGTCGAAGAGACTTAGTAGTTGGCAGGAAAAAAGACAGAGGCGCAAGGGGAGAGCCAACTGTGCAACAGCCCCAACAAACAAATTTCTCTGCAGCACCTGTGGAAGAGCCTGTCACTCCAGAATTGGCCTTTATAGCCACTCCAGGCGCTGCTTCACAAACCACTGACCACCTCCAGGCGCGTATCCATTGTCTCTCGAGATAAGGAGGCCCAAAAGAAAAGAAAAAAGAAAAGAACCAAGCTTTTGCTCACCTGTCCTAATATCTCACCTGATTCAGTGGTAAATTTTATTTGATAATTGCCCTTTGAAGTGCCTTGGGACATTTTACTACATTAAAGGCACTACATAAATGCAAGTTGTTGTAAATGTGGGGATGGGCAGCTGGTAAACCACTGAGGACCCAAGCACTCTGCTGCTCTTGTAGATGCTTTTAAAGTTACAGATTGGACCTTTAAATGAAGGCATGAATTAAAATCTAGTCACATTCATCTTGTACATCTTATTTTGTGTTTTGGTCACATATATATATTAGCTCAATAAGAAATAGTAAATTGTGGATCCTTAATACTGTTTTTTAAACATTTGAAATTGTGTAGTATTCAAATTGATTGTAGTGGCTAATGATTCATTGACTATGAAGTCCTGGAGTGTTTACTTGAGGTTTAAGACTAACTGATTTGTAACCATGCTGCTGAATTGTGCATATAGAATTTAGAACTTTTACTCACACAGAATGAGCAAACAAATATACTAATTTTGAAGTAAGATATTAATTTTACAAAAGAACAGCAAGTACATAATGTGATGTCCCATTTTATGTCGCAGACTGTACTCACATTAAATAAGAGTAGGAGGAGGAGGTTCCAGAAAGACCCCCATCTTCAAACATACCGTAGCCCAGCATGAGTACAAGAGACAAGACTGAAGTGCTGAGTGGATGATACTACTTGGCCTCCCCCTGAGGTCCCCACCCTTGTAGATACCAGCACCCAGTCAATTCAGTTCACTTCATGATGCAAATGCTATGGGCTGCAATTCTAATGAAGAGTTACAGCCAAACATAAATATATCTTTTCTCTTCACATTGATGTATCTATCCATGCGGCATTCGGGGACTGGAAGCCAATGTGCAACAGTGAGAACACACAATGAACGAGTCTGACTTGGTGTGGGACAGGATACAGGAGGCAGTTTTGGACAAGTTGAGGTTTATGCAGGGTGAAGGACGTGAGGCTAGTCAGGAGAGCATTGTAGTAAATCTAGTTTGAGGATGGCAAAGAAATGAATAATTATTTTAAAGTCAGATTGTTAGCCAGACCTGTGTTTAAAATGTGCCTCAAGACAATCCGCAATCTTAAAGATGTTGTAACATGATTAGGCCTTAAAAATTGAGATTTTTAAAAGTTCAAGATGGAGTCCAAGAAGGTCAGGTGACCTCACCTCCACTCTGCTGGAATATTTCAGTTTTAAACAAGATTTCACAATTACATTTGCTATATTCATAAGGAAGTGTCAGCATGTCTACTTTTAATGCTCAAGCCTTTGTAGAGAGAGAAATGACTCAATTACATATCACAGTTAACAGTGGATGCGTTAATGACAGTAACAGAGCAAGTGTGGGCGAGTTTCAATTCAAAAGCTAAAAAGGTAGAAATTGTTGAAGTGTTGGCTCAGCATTTTAACTTTGAGGAAGAAAAGGGGGATCCTAGTAGCTCTCAGATTGAGTTAGCTAGAATTCAGTTACAAATGAGGCAACAGGAAAGGGAAGAAAAGGAAATGGAAAGACATTTCAATTTACAATGAGAAAGTTTTCCTTTTTCCTCAAATTCAAAGAGAGTTACAAAAAGAAAAGCCAAGAAATTTGAACTGGACAAAGAAAAACTTAGATTACATGGACAGAGAGTAACAGGAGGCTTCAGGATGAAACTGATTTAACTCCTGGTTTTGATTTGACAAGGAATATTCGCCCAGTGCCTAAATTCAGTGAGTCATAGTCGTACAGCATAGAAACAGGCCCTTCGGCCCACCGTGTCCATACCGACCATAATGCCGATCTGTACTAATCCCACCTGCCTGCATTAATTCCATATCCCTCTATGCCTTGCTCATTCAAGTACCTGTCCAAATGCCTCTTAAATGTCGCTACTGTTCCTGCCTCCACCACCTCCTCAGGCAGCTCATTCCAGATACCCACTATTCTTTGTGTGAAAAATTTACCCCTGTGATCCTCTTTAAACCTCCTCCCTCTCACCTTAAATCTATGCCCTCTAGTTTTAATCACCCCTACCATGGGAAACAGACTCCGGCTATCTACCCTACCTATGCCTCTTATCATTTTATATACCTCTATCATGTCCCCTCTCAGCCTCCTTCGCTCCAGGGAAAACAGACCCAGCCTATCCAATCTCTCTTTATAACTCAAGCCCTCCAAACCAGGCAACATCCTTGTGAATCTTTTCTGCACCCTCTCTAGCTTAATCACATCTTTCCTGTTGTGCGGCGACCAGAACTGCACACAGTACTCCAAATGGGGCTTAACCAACGTATGTACAACTGTGACATGACGTCCCAGCTCTTGTACTCAATGCCTCGGCCGATGAAGGCAAGCATGTCATACACCTTCTTCACCACCCTGTCTACCTGTGTTGCCACTTTCAGGGAACTATGTACTTGCACCCCAAGGTCTCTCTGCTCAACAACACTCCCCAGGGCCCTGCCATTCACTGTATATGTCCTGCCCAAAATTCATCACTTCACACTTGTCTGCGTTAACTTCCTTTTGCCACTCCCTTGCCCACTTTCCCAGTTGATCGATATCCTGTTGTAACCTTAGACAACCTTCTTCACTGTCCACCATACCACCAATTATGGTGTCATCTGCAAACTTACTAATCATGCTCCCTACATTTACATCCAAGTCATTAATATATATGACAAACAACAGAGGGCCCAGCACCGATCCCTGCGGCACACCACTGGTCACCGGCCTCCAATCTGAAAAACAACTCTCCACTACCACCCTCTGCCTATCACCAAGCCAATTTTGTATCCAATTTGCTAGCTCACCCTGGAACCGATGTGTTCAAACCTTCTGGACCAGCCGACCACGTGGGACCTTGTCAAAAGCCTTGCTAAAGTCCATGTAGACAACGTCCATCGCCCTGCCCTCGTCAATCCTCTTGGTCACCTCCTCAAAAAATTCAATCAAATTCGTGAGACATGATTTCCCACGCACAAAGCTATGCTGACTATCCCTAATTAGCCCTTGCCTTTCCAAATGCTTATAAATCCTGTCTCTCAGAATCCCTTCCAATAACTTTCCCACCACTGATGTAAGGCTCACCGGCCTGTAGTTCCCTGGCTTATCCCTGCTGCCTTTCTTAAATAAAGTCACAACATTAGCTATCCTCCAGTCTTCCGGTACCTCACCCGTGGCTAACGATGATACAAAAATCTCTGCCAGGGCCCCAGCAATCTCATCCCTTGCTTCCCATAGCATCCTAGGATACACCTGGTCAGGCCCTGGGGATTTATCCACCTTAATGCGCTTCAAAACCTCCAACGCCTCTTTCTATGTAATGTTGATATGCTCCAGGATATCGCTGTTCCCTCCCTTGAACTCACTAGCTTCCATGACCTTCTCCACGGTAAATACAGACGAGAAGTATTCATTTAAGACCTCGTCCATTTCCCGTGGCTCCACACATAGATTACCACACTGATCCTTAAGGGGACCTACTCTCTCCCTCACTACCCTTTTACTCTTAATATACTTATAGAATCTTTTAGGAATCTCCTTTATTTTATCTGCCAGGGAAATCTCATGGCCCCTTTTCGCCCTCCTAATTTCCTTCTTAAGTGTACTCCTACATCCCCTATACTCCTCGAGGGACTCGCTTGATCCCAGCTGCCTTTTTTTCTTTCTTTTTTTCTTTTCTTTTGGGCCTCCTTATCTCGAGAGACAATGGATACGCACCTGGAGGTGGTCAGTGGTTTGTGAAGCTGCGCCTGGAGTGGCTATAAAGGCCAATTCTAGAGTGACAGGCTCTTCCACAGGTGCTGCAGAGAAATTTGTTTGTCGGGGCTGTTGCACAGTTGGCTCTCCCCTTGCGCTTCTGTCTTTTTTCCTGCCAACTACTAAGTCTCTTCGACTCGCCACATTTTAGCCCTGTCTTTATGGCTGCCCACCAGCTCTGGCGAACGCTGGCAACTGACTGCCATGACTTGTGATCAATGTCACAGGATTTCATGTCGCGTTTGCAGACGTCTTTATAGCGGAGACATGGACGGCCGGTGGGTCTGATACCAGTGGCGAGCTCGCTGTACAATGTGTCTTTGGGGATCCAGCCATCTTCCATGCGGCTCACATGGCCAAGCCATCTCAAGCGCTGCTGACTCAGTAGTGTGTACAAGCTGGGGATGTTGGCCGGCTCAAGGACTGCTGTGTTGGAGATACGGTCCTGCCACCTGATGCCAAGTATTCTCCGGAGGCAGCGAAGATGGAATGAATTGAGACGTCGCTCTTGGCTGACATACGTTGTCCAGGCCTCGCTGCCATAGAGCAAGGTACTGAGGACACAGGCCTGATACACTCGGACTTTTGTGTTCCGTGTCAGTGCGCCATTTTCCCACACTCTCTTGGCCAGTCTGGACATAGCAGTGGAAGCCTTTCCCATGCGCTTGTTGATTTCTGCATCTAGAGACAGGTTACTGGTGATAGTTGAGCCTAGGTAGGTGAACTCTTGAACCACTTCCAGAGCGTGGTCACCAAAATTGATGGATGGAGCATTTCTGACGTCCTGCCCCATGATGTTTGTTTTCTTGAGGCTGACGGTTAGGCCAAATTCATTGCAGGCAGCCGCAAACTTGTCGATGAGACTCTGCAGGCACTCTTCAGTGTGAGATGTTAAAGCAGCATCGTCAGCAAAGAGGAGTTCCCTGATGAGGACTTTCCGTACTTTGGACTTCGCTCTTAGACGGGCAAGGTTGAACAACCTGCCCCCTGATCTTGTGTGGAGGAAAATTCCTTCTTCAGAGGACTTGAACGCATGTGAAAGCAGCAGGGAGAAGAAAATCCCAAAAAGTGTGGGTGCGAGAACACAGCCCTGTTTCACGCCACTCAGGATAGGAAAGGGCTCTGAGGAAGAGCCACCATATTGAATTGTGCCTTTCATATTGTCATGGAATGAGGTGATGAGACTTAGTAGCTTTGGTGGGCATCCAATCTTTTCTAGTAGTCTGAAGAGACCACGTCTGCTGATGAGGTCAAAGGCTTTGGTGAGATCAATGAAAGCAATGTAGAGGGGCATCTGTTGTTCACGGCATTTCTCCTGTATCTGATGAAGGGAGAACAGCATGTCAACGGTCGATCTCTCTGCACGAAAGCCACACTGTGCCTCAGGGTAGACGCGCTTGGCCAGCTTCTGGAGCCTGTTCAGAGCGACTCGAGCAAAGACTTTCCCCACTATGCTGAGCAGGGAGATTCCACGGTAGTTGTTGCAGTCACCGCGGTCACCTTTGTTTTTATAGAGGGTGATGATGTTGGCATCGCGCATGTCCTGGGGTACTGCTCCCTCGTCCCAGCACAGGCATAGCAGTTCATGTAGTGCTGAGAGTATAGCAGGCTTGGCACTCTTGATTATTTCAGGGGTAATGCTGTCCTTCCCAGGGGCTTTTCCGCTGGCTAGAGAATCAATGGCATCACTGAGTTCTGATTTGGTTGGCTGTATGTCCAGCTCATTCATGATTGGTAGAGGCTGGGCTGCATTGAGGGCAGTCTCAGTGACAGCATTCTCCCTGGAGTACAGTTCTAGGTAGTGCTCAACCCAGCGGTCCATTTGTTTGTGTTGGTCAGTGATTATGTCCCCTGATTTAGATTTGAGGGGGGCGATCTTCTTGATGGTTGGCCCAAGAGCTCTCTTCATGCCATCATACATTCCTCTGATGTTTCCGGTGTCTGAGACCAGCTGAATATGACTGCATAGGTGTTGCCAGCAGTGGTTTGCGCAGCGCCTGGCTGTTCTTTGTGCAGTGCTTCTGGCTGCTTTAAGTGCTGCGGATGTTAAATCGCTGGGGGCTTTCTTGTAGTTCAAAAGTGCAATGCGCTTAGCGGCTCTTCAATATGAGATTGAAACCAGTCTGCATTCCTCTTCGCACTTTTGCCGTAGGTGGTCAAAGCTGACTCATAGATGGCGTCTCTGATGTGGGCCCACTTGGTCTCAGCATCCCCTGTGGGAGCGTTTTGAAGGGCTGTTACAAGTGAGTTTAGAAATTTTTGTAACAGCTGTGGGTGAGAAATTCTGACATATACTGACATATGCCTCCTTCTTTGCCCTGACCAGACCCTCAATATGCCTCATCAACCAAGGTTCCCTAAACTTGCCAGCCTTGCCCTTCCATCTAACAGGAACATGCCGGCCCTGAACTCTTCCTATCTCACTTTTAAAAGCCTCCCACTTGCCAGACATCCCTTTACCTGTAAACAGCCTCTCCCATTCAACTTTTGAGAAGTTCCTGTCTGATGCCATCGAAATTAGCCTTCCCCCAATTTAGGACTTCAACCTGAGGAACAGTCCTATCCTTTTCCATAACTATCTTGAAGCTAATAGAATTATGGTCACTGGTCCCAAAGTGCTCCCCCACTGACACATCAACCACCTGCCCAACCTCATTTCCTAAGAGGAGGTCGGGTGTAGCCCCTTCTCTAGGAGGGCCATCCACATACTGCTTCAGAAAACTATGCTGGACACATTTAACAAATTCTTCCCCATCTGATCCCTTAGCACTAAGGCAGTCCAAGTCAATATTAGGGAAGTTAGTTTCGGTGACTGCAGCGTTGATAGCAACGGAGGTGCGTGAACGGGCTTACAGCTGTGAAGTCAATTTCAGCGTAAGTTTAAAAGTGAATTCCCTTTTGTTTTCGGAGGACCAGGGGACTGCTGGGTAAGGAAAAAGGTATATATTTGTGTGGTGGCTGTACCCGAGACACTACACGTGTAGTGTCTCCCACCCACCCTCCTCCTCTAACCAAAAAAAAGGACTCTGGTGTGTTGATAAGGTAAGCTTTTTATTTAGGAAGTTCTGTCCGTTGGATTGCTAACCTAACAAGTTTTGACTTTTTTTTTTTGGTTTTTCAGTAGATTTGTTGGGAATTTGGAATAGTGGGAATGGAGGTTAAGGCAGTTGTATGTTCCTCCTGCAGAATGTGGGAGGTAAGGGTCGCCAAGAGTGTCCCTGCTGACTGCATCTGTGGGAAGTGCACCCAACTCCAGCTCCTCGAGAACCGCGTTAGGGAACTGGAGCTGGAGCTGGATGAACTTCGGATCATTCGGGAGGCGGAGGAGGTTATTGAGAGGAGTTATGGGGAGGTAGTCACACCTCAGGTAAAAGAAGTAGGTAGATGGGTTACCGTCAGGGGAAGGAGAGGGAACCAGCAGGCAGTGCAGGGATCCCCTGTGGCCGTTTCCCTCAACAACAGGTATACCGTTTTGGATACTGTTGCGGGGGACGACTTACCAGGGGTAAGCAATGGGGTACAGATATCTGGCACAGAGTCTGTCCCTGTTGCTCAGAAGGGAAGGGGGAAGAGGAGCAGAACATTAGTCATTGGGGACTCCATAGTTAGGGGAATAGATAGGAGGTTCTGTGGGAACGAGAGAGACTCACGGTTGGTATGTTGCCTCCCAGGTGCCAGGGTTCGTGATGTCTCGGATCGTGTTTTTGGGATCCTTAAGGGGGAGGGGGAGCAGCCCCAAGTCGTGGTCCACATAGGCACCAACGACATAGGTAGGTAGAGAGATGGGGATTTAAGACAGAAATTTAGGGAGCTAGGGTGGAAGCTTAGAGCGAGAACAAACAGAGTTGTTATCTCTGGGTTGTTGCCCGTGCCACGTGATAGCGAAGCGAGGAATAGGGAGAGAGAGGAGTTGAACACATGGCTGCAGGGATGGTGCAGGAGGGAGGGTTTTGGTTTCCTGGATAATTGGGGCTCTTTCTGGGGTAGGTGGGACCTCTACAAACAGGATGGTCTTCACCTGAACCAGAGGGGTACCAATATCCTGGGGGGGAGGTTTGCTAGTGCTCTTCGGGGGGGGTTTAAACTAATTCAGCAGGGGAATGGGAACCTAAATTGTAGTGCCAGTGTACAGGATGTTGAGAGTAGTGAGGTCAGGGATATGGTTACAAGGACGCAAGAGGGCACTGGCAAGCAAGAACCTGGTTTAAAGTGTGTCTATTTCAACGCCAGGAGCATCCGGAATAAGGTGGGTGAGCTTGCAGCATGGGTTGGTACCTGGGATCTCGATGTAGTGGCCATTTCAGAGACATGGGTAGAGCAGGGGCAGGAATGGATGTTGCAGATTCCGGGATTTAGATGTTTCAGTAAGAACAGAGAAGATGGTAAAAGAGGGGGGCGGTGTGGCATTGTTAATCAAGGAGAGTATTACAGCGACAGAAAGGACGTTTGAGGACTCGTCTACTGAGGTAGTATGGGCTGAGGTTAGAAACAGGAGAGGTGAGGTTACCCTGTTGGGAGTCTTTTATAGACCTCCGAACAGTTCCAGAGATGTAGAGGAAAGGATAGCGAAGATGATTCTCGACAGGGGTGAGAGTAACAGGGTAGTTGTTATGAGGGACTTTAACTTTCCAAATATTGACTGGAAATACTATAGTTCGAGTACTTTAGATGGGTCAGTTTTTGTCCAGTGTGTGCAGGAGGGTTTTCTGACACAGTATGTAGACAGGCCAACCAGGGGCGATGCCACATTGGATTTGGTACTGGGAAATGAACCCAGCCAGGTGTTAGATTTAGATGTAGGTGAGCACTTTGGTGATAGTGATCACAATTCGGTTAGGTTTACCTTAGCGATGGGCAGGGACAGGTATATACCGCAGGGCAAGAATTATAACTGGGGGAAAGGAAATTATGATGCGATTAGGCAAAATTTAGGATGCGTAGGATGGGGAAGGAAACTGCAGGGGATGGGCACAATCGAAATGTGGAGCTTATTCAAGGAGCAGCTACTGCGTGTCCTTGATAAGTATGTACCTGTGAGGCAGGGAGGAAGTTGTCGTGCGAGGGAGCCGTGGTTTACTAAAGAAGTTGAAGCGCTTGTCAAGAGGAAGAAGGCGGCTTATGTTAGGATGAGACGTGAAGGCTCAGTTAGGGTGCTTGAGAGCTACAAGCTAGCCAGGAAGGATCTAAAGGGAGAGCTAAGAAGAGCAAGGAGAGGACACGAGAAGTCATTGGTGGATCGGATCAGGGAAAACCCTAAGGCTTTCTATAGGTATATCAGGAATAAAAGAATGACTAGAGTTAGAGTAGGGCCAATCAAGGATAGCAGTGGGAAGTTGTGTGTGGAATCAGAGGAGATAGGGGAAGTGTTAAATGAATATTTTGCGTCAGTATTTACAGTAGAGAAAGAAAATGTTGTTGAGAATACTGAGATTCAGGCTACGAGGCTAGATGGGATTGAGGTTCACAAGGAGGAGGTGTTAGCAATTTTGGAAGGTGTGAAAATAGATAAGTCCCCTGGGCCAGATGGGATTTATCCTAGGATTCTCTGGGAAGCTAGGGAGGAGATTGCAGAGCCTTTGTCCTTGATCTTTATGTCGTCATTGTCGACAGGAATAGTGCCGGAAGACTGGAGGATTGCAAATGTTGTCCCCTTGTTCAAGAAGGGGAGTAGAGACAGCCCTGGTAATTATAGACCTGTGAGCCTTACTTCGGTTGTGGGTAAAATGTTGGAAAAGGTTATAAGAGACAGGATTTATAATCATCTTGAAAAGAATAAGTACATTAGAGATAGTCAGCACGGTTTTGTGACGGGTAGGTCGTGCCTCACAAACCTTATTGAGTTTTTCGAGAAGGTGACCAAACAGGTGGATGAGGGTAAAGCAGTGGATGTGGTGTATATGGATTTCAGTAAGGCGTTTGATAAGGTTCCCCACGGTAGGCTATTGCAGAAAATACGGAAGTATGAGGTTGAAGGTGATTTAGAGCTTTGGATCAGAAATTGGCTAGCTGAAAGAAGACAGAGGGTGGTGGTTGATGGCAAATGTTCATCCTGGAGTTTAGTTACTAGTGGTGTACCGCAAGGATCTGTTTTGGGGCCACTGCTGTTTGTCATTTTTATAAATGACCTGGAAGAGGGTGTAGAAGGGTGGGTTAGTAAATTTGCAGATGACACTAAGGTCGGTGGAGTTGTGGATAGTGCCGAAGGATGTTGTAGGGTACAGAGAGACATAGATAGGCTGCAGAGCTGGGCTGAGAGATGGCAAATGGAGTTTAATGCGGAAAAGTGTGAGGTGATTCACTTTGGAAGGAGTAACAGGAATGCAGAGTACTGGGCTAATGGGAAGATTCTTGGTAGTGTAGATGAACAGAGAGATCTTGGTGTCCAGGTGCATAAATCCCTGAAGGTTGCTAACCAGGTTAATAGGGCTGTTAAGAAGGCATATGGTGTGTTAGCTTTTATTAGTAGGGGGGTCGAGTTTCGGAGCCACGAGGTCATGCTGCAGCTGTACAAAACTCTGGTGAGACCGCACCTGGAGTATTGTGTGCAGTTCTGGTCACCGCATTATAGGAAGGATGTGGAAGCTATGGAAAGGGTGCAGAGGAGATTTACTAGGATGTTGCCTGGTATGGAGGGAAGGTCTTACGAGGAAAGGCTGAGGGACTTGAGGTTGTTTTCGTTGGAGAGAAGGAGGAGGAGAGGTGACTTAATAGAGACATATAAGATAATCAGAGGGTTAGATAGGGTGGATAGTGAGCATCTTTTTCCTTGGATGGTGATGGCAAACACGAGGGGACATAGCTTTAAGTTGAGGGGTGATAGATATAGGACAGATGTGAGAGGTAGTTTCTTTACTCAGAGAGTAGTAAGGGCGTGGAACACCCTGCCTGCAGCAGTAGTAGATTCGCCAACTTTAAGGGCATTTAAGTGGACATTGGATAGACACATGGATGAAAATGGAATAGTGTAGGTCAGATGGTTTCACAGGTCGGCGCAACATCGAGGGCCGAAGGGCCTGTACTGCGCTGTAATGTTCTAATTCTAATTAACATCACCTATTAAAAACCCTATAATTTCTACACCTATCTATGATTTCCCTACATATATGCTCCTCCATTTCCCTCTGACTATTGGGGGGCCTATAGTATAATCCCATCAAAGTGATCACCCCTTTCTTATTTCTAAGTTCTACCCATATGGCCTCGCTGGACGTTCCCCCCGGGATATCCTCGCCAAGTACTGCCGTGATGTCCTCCCTAATCAATAGTGCAACTCACCCCCCTCTCTTACCTCCACCTCTGTCACGCCAGAAGCATCGGTACGAACATTGAGCTGCCAGTCCTGCCCATCCCTCAACCACGTTTCCGTAATAGCTATAATATCACAATCCCATGTACCGATCCATGCTCTGAGTTCATCTGCCTTACCTGTAAGGCTTCTTGCATTAAAGTAAATGCAGTTTAGCCTACCAGACCTTCCACGCTCCCTGTCCTGCCCTTGTCCGTCCTGCCTACTGGACTTGCTTGCTTTCACCTCTACATTTGGTGGAATTTAAAAATTGTATCCTTTCAGGAATAAGGTCCCACCTGGAAGAACATGAAGTTGGCAAAATAAGGAACATACGAATTCGGAACAGGAGTCGGCCACTCGTCCCCTGGAGCCTGCTCCGCCATTCCATAAGATCATGGCGGATCCGATTGTAACCTGAACTCCACATTCCCACCTACCCCCGATAACCTTCCACCCCCTTGCTTATCAAGAATCTATCTACCTCTGCCTTAAAAATATTCAAAGACTCTGTTTCCACTGCCTTTTGAGGAAGAGAATTCCAAAGACTCACGAGCTCAGAGAAAACAATTTCTCATCTCTGTCTTCAATGGGCGACCCCTTATTTCTAAATTCCAGCGGATACAAGCCTAACCTGTCCAACATTTTCTCATAAGACAACCCGCCCATTCCAGGTATTAGTCTAGTAAAGCCGCAGAAATGGCGAGTGACTACGAATCGACCCACAAAAGCAGTAGTTTGGGAACTTTCAAAGGAGTTGGAAAGATAGAAGAGTAGATAATGAAAAGAGATTTGGTTTGAGTGAGAGAAAGCATACAGGCACCCCTCAGCATGGTAAAAAGAAATAATCAGGAGACTAGGGTAGAGTAAAAAGGACAAACATGCTATTTTTGTAATAAAAGAGGGCATATAAAGGCAGAAAGATGGAAATTGATCAGAAAATCCATACCTCAAGTGGGTTTATCAAAAGCCTGTCCTGAAAATGATGTCAGAGTGGGTGTCACTGTTGACAAGCCAGTGGCTTTGGCAATGTTGGAAAGTGAACAGAATAGTTCACATTTGTGTGATAACAAACTAACTCAGGTCCTTGAAGGATACAGAAACTTTGTGCTGAGGGGTACTGTGCCCCATATTTGGCAGATGAAACAGGCAAGCCAATTGGCCCCTGTATCACTAAGCAGCACAGTCATTGATGCCAGCAAAGCATGTAGATCTTCCCCCAAATAGTGCGATGAATGCAAAAATCATGGTGTGAAGCATTGGGTGGGCATGGCTATCATTTATTGTTCCATTGCATACGGTTAATTTGCAATGTGATTAGTTACCAGTCCGGTAATAGTGTGAACTGTCCCAGATTTGCATATTGAAGGGGTGGATGTGTTGCTAGGGAATCATTTAGCAGGAGACAAGGTATTGGTGCCTCCAGTAGTTTCAGAAAAGCCAGTTGAGGTTGCTGAAACGGAAGTTTTGCCGGAGGAATTTTCTGGAATATTCCAGATTGCTTAATGACCAGATCTCAAATTCAAGATTAAACAAGATGAGAAGGATTCAGTTCTTATGGAGGACAATTAAGAGTGTTTTTTGGCTGAGACTTTTTTTTAAAAAAAAAAGAGAATGTTGGAGGAAAAGTTTCCAAAGCCAGCAATGGTGTATTGTTTAGCAGATCGTGTATTGTTTAGCAGATCGTCTAGCAATGGTGTATTGTTTAACAGATCGTCTTTGAGGCACCACAGGCAGACCCTGACTGAAGAGTGCAATTATATTAAGAATCTCATTCCAGTAAGAAATTGGAGACCTCCCCAGAGGCTTGTTGAGGACTGGGCTAGTTCAGGTTGTTCCCCAGGGGTACTGCAGTGAGATCCTGAATTGCTCATGAGATCCCAGTAGCAGGTCACATAGGTATTTGAAAGACTTGGGCCAGAATAAGACAGCATGTTTATTGGCCAAGTTTGCATAAGAATGTGGTTGAACTTTGCAGAACTGGCCATACATGTCAGATAATTGGGAAGCCACAGCCTTCAGTTAAGCCAGCCCCATTGATACAGATACCTGCTTTTGATGAACCATTTAGTCAGGTTCTTGTGGATTGTCAGACCCTTACCCACAACTAAGTCTGGTCACAAGTTTCTCCTAACGATTATGGATTTGTCCACTAGGCCTCCAGAGGCAATACCTTTGGAAAAAAATGACAGTGAGAATGGATTGAGGACTTATTCAGTTTATCACTAAATATAGATTGCCAAAAGAAATTAAATCAGACCAGGGTCAAATTTTGTGTCAGGGGTATAGGAACATAGGACACAGAAACATAGGGGCAGGAGTAGGCCATTCAGCCTACTCCACCATTCAGTTAGATCATGGTTGATTAGCTACCTCAACGCCACTTTCCCGCTCTATCCCCATCTCCCTTGATGTCATTAGTATCCAGATATCTATTGATTTCTGCCTTGAACATGCTCATTGAGCTTCCACAGCCCTCTGGGGTAGAGAATTCCAAAGATTCACCACCCTCTAAGTGAAGAAATTCCTCATCTCAGTCTTAAATGGCCTGCCCCTTATTCTGAGACTCTGTCCCCTGGTCCTAGTATTTCAAGAGGTCATGAGTAATTTGGGAGTGAAGCAACTCAAATCATCCACTTATCACCCATAGTCACATGGTGCTTTGGAAAGATATATCACCAAGCCCTAGAGAGTATGATAAAGGCTTATTGTTTTGAGTATCTTTATGATTGGGATAAGGGGATATCACTTATTATTTGCCACCAGGGATGCACCGAATGAGTCGACTGGTTTCAGTCCATTTAAATTGGTCCCCTTAAACTCATTGAGAGATTTTTAGCATAGGAAAAAGAATCTACCCGCTTAGATTATGTGTCAGAATTTCGAGAGAGACTCAAAAGCTTGAGGTGGCCAGAAAACATCTCAAGATTGCTCAGCATGATGAAAACCCAAGTGGAGAAAACAATTAGGGCATGTAGTTTGCAGCCTGGAAAACAAGGTGTTAGTTTTGTTGCCTTTGCCTGGTGAACCATTGAAAGTTAGGTTCAGTGGACCTTACTTCATTAAGAGGATTTGGTTAGCACCCCAGATAGACAGGGGGGGAAAAAAAATCAACGGGTGTGTCAAGTGAATATGTTGAAAATATACTATGACTGTGAACCTTGTCAGCTCGTGACGGTATGTCAAATGACAGAAGAGGTGGTTAAAGATAGTGTTACTTTTGAGGAACTGGAGGAAGGGGCAGAGACTGAGAACTCAGACTGAATCCCCTGTAAAGAAACTGGCAAATACAGTTCTACACTATCTTTCTGAACTGTATAAAAGGGATATAGCTCAACTGCTAAGAGTTTAAAGTCGCATCATAGAATGGTTACAGCATAGAAGGAAGCCATTCGGACCATCACGTCTATGCCGGCTCTCTTTAAGAGCAACTCATCTTGTCCCACTCCCCCACCTTTTCTCTGTAGCCCTGCAAATGTTTTCTCTTCAGATATTCAATTCTCTTTTGAACACCTCAATTGGATCTGCTTCCAGCACACTTTCACGCAGTGCATTCCAGATCCTAACCACTCTGTGAGTAAACAGTTGTGCTTGCTATTCATGGGGTTGATGTGGGAACAGCTACACACATCAAACAGAACCCTTACCAACTCAACCCTGATAAATTGACTCAGATCAGAGAGGAGGTTCAGTATATGCTAAAGAACGATATAATTGAACCTAGTCAAAGTAGCTGGAGTTCACCAGTGGTGGTAATACCAAAACCAGATGGGTCCAAAAGGTTTTGTATTATCGGAAAGTCAACGCAGTAAGTAAAACAGACTGTTGCCCAATCCCATGACTTGAGGATTGCATTGACAGAGTGGGGAATTAGCAAAATTGACTTGCTGAAAAGGTTATTGGCAAGTCCCCTTGACCGATCAAGCTAAAGAAATTTCCACCTTACTGACCCCAGATGGCCTATTTCAGTAAGCAAAATACTGCAGATGCTGGAAATCTGAAATAAAAGCAGAAAGTGCTGGGAATACTCAGCAGGTCTGGCAGCACCTGTGGAGAGAGAAGCAGAGTCAATGTTTCAGGTAAGTGACCCATCACTGACCGGAAACGTTAACTCTGCTTCTCTCTCCACAGATGCTGCCAGACCTGCTGAGTATTTCCATCATTTCTTGTTTTTAATGGCCTATTTCAGTGTAAGGTATGAAAAATGACCAACCAGGTGACTGCTGGACTGAACAATTGCCTTGATCTGTGGAATAGTGACATCTGGGAAGACCATATTAAACACTTAAAGACTGTGCTCGACAGGTTAGAGTGTGCCGTGTTTGTAAACTTAGCGAAGAGCAAGTTTGCTCAGGCTAGGGTCACGTATTTAGGGTATGTAGTGGGTCAAGGTCAAGTGTTGCCTAGGGAATCTAAAGTTCAGGCGATAATAAACTTTCCAGTCCCCGAGACAAAAAGGAAAATATTACAATTCCTAGGGATGTGGGGGTTCTACTGGAAGTTCATTCCTAACTTTCGTACAGCAGTAACTCCACTGACGAATTTATTAAAAAATGGTATGAAAATCCAATGGGCAGAATCCTGTCAAATGGCATTTGAAAAGTTACGGCCATTTTAATAGGTGAACCCATTCCAGCAGCACCAAACTTTGGTCAGCCCTTTCAAGTGGCTATTGATGCCAGTGATGTAGTGGAGTAGGAGCAGTATTACTCCAGGAGGATGCTGATGGAATTGAAGATCAAAGACTGTCTTCTCGGGCTAACACCTACAGAACAATGGGTTTCGCCCTCCCAGACATTTGGGTCACAAAACAAGGAGTCAGTAATTGAGCAATTGCAAATGAGCCAGGGAGGTGTTAGCACCTGGTGACAATGGAAAGGCCCGAGTGGCTTTGTGAACTCAGACTTCTGGTCTCTGCATTTTGGAGCAGAACAAGCTATTGACTTGAGTCAAGATAAATTTAAACAGATTTTCTGAAGGCAAACAGACTGTTAAGAAGGGAACCCATCGGGGTGCGGCAACAAAGCAAGTTACAAGAGAAGACACACACAGCGACAGCAGCTAGAGAGAGACAGACTGCCTGCTCTCTGAAGGTATACAGTGAAAGGCTGTGAAGACTAGAACAAAAACAGAAAGTGCTGGAAAAATTCAGCAGGTCTGGCAGCATCTGTGGAGAGAGAAACACCAGTTCACATTTCAGGTCAGTGACCTTTCATCAAAACTGGCAAAGGTTAGAAATGCAATAGGTTTTAAACAAGTAAAGTGGGGGTGGGGTTGGGGAGAGAACAAAAGGGAAGATGTGTGATAGGACAGAGGGCCGGAGAGATTCAGTGAGACAAAGGCAAAGAAAATGTGCTAATGGGGTGATGAAAGACAAAGCATTAGTGCAGAGAGAGTGTTAATGACAGAATAATGAGCAGCCCTAGCCAAAAGCACAAACATAAAAAAAGTAGGTAAAAAAAGTAACAAAATAAAATAAAAACAAAAAAGGGCCAGTCATGCTCTGAAATTATTGAACTCAATGTTCAGTCTGGTAGACTGTAGCGGGCCTAATTGGAAAATGAGATGCTGTTCCTTGAGCTTGCATTGATATTCACTGGAACACTACAGCAAGCCCAGGGCAGAGATGTGGGCATCAGAGCAGGGGTGTGTGTTGAAATGGCAAGCAACCGGAAGCTCGGGGTCCTGTTTTCAGAATTAACAGAGGTGTTCCGCAAAGCGGTCATGCAATCTGCATTTGGTCTCCCCAATGTAGAGGAGACCGCATTGTGAGCAGCAAATACAATATACTAAATTGAAAGAAGTACAAGTAAATCGCTGTTTCACATGAAAGGAGCATTTGGGGACTTGGATAGTGAGGAGAGAGGAGGTAAAAGGGCACGTATTACACCTCTTGTGATTGCATGGAAAGGGGACAAGGTGTCTGAGGTAATGGAGGAGAGGACCAGGGTGTTGCAGAGAGAACGATCCCTTCAGAAGCTGACAGGGGAGGGGAGGGGGAGATGCATTTGGTGGCGGCATCACGCTGGAGGTGGCAGAATTGGCGCAGTATGTGTAGGCTGGTGGGGTGGAAACTGAGGACAAGGCGAACACTGTCGCAGTTCTGGGAGGAAGGGGAAGGGATGAGGGCAGAAGTGCGGTAAATGGGTCAGACACGGTTGAGGACCTTGTCAACCACAGTGCAGAGGAATCCTTGGTTGAGGAAAAAGGAAGACATATCTGAGGCACTATTGTGGAAGGCTAGAACCTGTTTTGAAAATCAAAGCTTGGGAGGAGTGAAGGACCCACGGGATCACCAGAAATCACATTAACCACTGAAGACCAGGTCGGAGGTGCTTGGAGAAATGAGCGAAGAGAAGGCTGATTTTTGAAAAGTCTGGGTGATCCAACCCATTGCAACTGGGAGGAGTGTTGGACTTTTAACCACAAAGGATTTCATCATCAAAAAGGACTGTGTATAAGTGTGGTGTGAGGTTTTCAAGTGTTTAAATAAGTAAAGAAAATAACTATTTGTAATTTGGGGTATCAGCTACTTACAAAGTATTATTTATTTAATTGGGTATTTCTTTTAATTTTGTTATAATAAAAAAAGTCTGAAAACGTCTCGTCATGCAATTTGTTAACTAGATCTGGGGGTTCACATCCTGTATTTTTCACGTTAATGATCTCACTGAGATTGTAACAAAGGTCAATTTTGCATTTGTACACTCTAGATGCTCTTTGCCTAAATGTTACAACCAAGGTCAACTTTGGCAAGGACTTGGTTACAAAAATCTAGTTAATCTGTAACTTCATTAACAAGCAAACAACTTTAAATCTAAGGCAGATATACTTTTATTAAAAACATTCAATGACTAAGTGTTTTAGACAAAAAGTAACACCATGATACTTAGAAACTAAAACTGTTAAGTACATAAAGAAAGAAAACATGGGAATGTAGCAACTTTCTCCTGGTGTTTTGTGTCGAATGTCAAAGGCAATTTCATCTCCACATGGATTCAAAGCTGCAATATCTGATATCAGTGAACATTTTCAGTCCTAACTTTGAGTAAACATTCCTTCACTGCATGCAAACAGAATCACTACTGAACATTATTTAGTACATAGGAAAGAAATTCTGAAGATTAATTTAAACGTTTCCAACTCTCCAGTGACCTACAGCTAATACAGATGCTACACAGCACAGTCTCAGGAACAAAGGTGAACATTTCCACTCTATATGATTTGACAAACATAATGAAGAGGCCAGTAACTTCAAATGTAGAATAAGTTCAAGAATGACCAGGCCATATACATCACCACAAACTACAGGATTTATACCAAAACTTAAACACTATTCCTTATTTAATAGTGCAGTCAATAAGCAATTCACTGTACACTCTTGTGGTAGTACAGCTCTTAAAAGGGCCACTTTAAACACACAGAAATGCTGATTCACTCTGACATTAAAACCTGATCAGACTCAAAAATAAATCTTGGCCAAAAGTTGATGCCAATAGTTGGCTATTCATTCTCAAGTCCAGTAGCAATGGTTTGTAATTTTTAAAATTTCATTCTGGGGATGTGGGCATCATTGGCAAGGCCAGCATTTATTGCCCATCCCAATTGTCCTGAGGTGGAGGTGGGCCTGATTCTTGAATCTCTGCAATTTTATCTGTAGCAGTTTGATACTAAGGTACTTGCTCGGCTATTTCAGAGGGCAGTTAAGAATTAACCATGTTGATGTGGATCTGGGGTCATATATAGTCCAGACCGGGTAAGGACAGCATATTTCCTTCCCTAAAGGAAATCAGTGAACCAGCTAGATTTTTAATGCCAATCTGACAGCTGCATGGTCACAAACATTTTAAAACTATATTCAAATTCTACAGGTGGGATTTGAATTAATGTTCTCTGGATTATTAGTTCAGGCCTCTGAGTTACTAGTCCATTAACAACCACTACGCTATCATACCCCCTTTACAAAGCAAGACAAGCAATACCTGGTCAACTTCAATCTTCTCCAGTCTGGTTTCTTCCCAATGTAAAACTTAAGCAATTACCAAAGCAGTCATGTACTGTAACTGAGAAACCAGAAAATCCGGACTAAATTCACACAGAATTTGCAACCTCTGGCATTTACATCCAATTAAATGGTTTCAGTTAAAAGACAATCAATGTATTAAAATCAATCAATACCAGGAAATAGTTTTCCCTATCTGGACTGGAAAGATTAATGGAGAGAAACTGCTAGACAATCAGAAATTTTCCCCAGTCAAGTGGAATGACTCAATTACAGTGCAGACTTCACCAGAGAATCTGACAACATCTCCCGTTTCATATTTAAGGCACTTATAATACGTCCATTAAATATAAACCTTGGATTTGCACAAACAGAATTTTATCTAGCCAGTGTAAAATCCGACTGCAGTTTTAACAAACATGACAAACTGGTTTCCAATTTTACAAGAATGTAATAAAAATGAAGTTATGGTAAGCCCATACTGTAGGTTACAAAATGCAATAGGTATTAACCATTTTGCTAGTAACTGGCTTACATTGTGTCTGCTGAAATCAGACCTCAGCTTTATATCAATAAATAAAAATAAGGAAATCAGACATGCAAGGAGGGAACACTGCAACAACCATTGCTTCACTGTTAATATTAATTTTCTTGGAAGAGCAAAAGTGCACAACCTCCATGTATCTATATCATGCTACATCCCAATAGTAATTTGTTTTTGTGTTGGCTTCAGGTTCAGTCAATAAAAAATTACATTTAATGCCAATTTTCTTTTTGTATATTTTCATTATTTCGCTTCAATCATTTCAATTACAAATCCAGTGGTTAGAATAATTTAGCAAAATTACCAGGTGGCAACTCAAACATCTGGGTTCATATAATGTAGTCATCAACCCTGTATAGATCACAATCTGTAACATTGAGCTCAGTAGCTCCCATCAGTAATACTGCACCGTAGAATGGGACCCAGATCCCTTGCCAGCGACTCCTCAATGCCATGGTCAGCACAATGAGTGGATACTTGGCACTGCCCCATTGGAGAGGGAAGGAAACTGTATTAGTGCCAGAGGACTGGTGAGTGGCAAATACATCCCCTCTCTTCAGAGAAGAGGACATGGATAAGGCAGCAAATTATAGCCAACAAATTTTCAGTTTTTTTGTAACCTATTAGTGTTTAAAACACTGAATAAAAATATTAAACACTTGGAAAGGAAAGAACTAATTAGGGTAGAGAGGATGGAATGGAAGCAGTTTACATGAATTTTCATAAAACTTTCAAGGTCCCACATAAAAGACATGGCAGAAATAATGGCACATGGAATTAAGGAGAATGTGACCATAAGGAGGGAGATGGTTACATGTTGATAGAAAGCAAATGATAGGGGTTAAGTTTCACAGACTGGGAAGATGTAGCGAGTGTTTCACTGGCTGCAATTTGGCAGGGTGGGGGGGGGGCAGGGTACCTAAATTTTGAGATTGAGGGAATTCTATCAAAAGTTACAGAGCAAAACTGGAGGGTGGGACTTATGGCATATTTTGACAAGGACTATGAAAGGATGCAAGAGAACATAGATAGGATAGCATGAGTACATACAGTTCAATACTGGGAAATGTGAAGACATTTATTTTGGAATTAATAAGGAAAGGTATTGCACCTCAAATGTTAAGCCTTTGAATGGAACGAAAATCCTTTGCTCCTAGTTACGCAGGCCAATAAACATGGCAGCGCAAGTAGATAAAGGATGTAAAAGACAAACAATGTTTGGTTTTGCATCGAAGGACATTGAACATAAAAGAAAGGAGGCACTGTTGAACAAGACCCTAGGCTGCAGTTGGAGTAGTGTCTACAGGCTTGGGCCCATTATACGACTGATGTAAAAGTAATGCAAAAGGTCCATTGTAGATTCACTGGGATGTTGCAAAGAATGAGGAACTACTGTTATGACAATTCACTGGAGAAATTAGGCATTTTTAGCCCACTCAGAGCAAGGTTAATGAGTGGCCTGACTAAGGTTTTCAGGATTACAAAGGGTTATGATATGGTAAACAGCAATAAACATTTTTCACTTTGTCAGCAAGACAATAAGAGGCCACAGATTAAAAAAAAATGCATTCTTGACAGAGGATGGCTGGAATGTGGAACTAGCTCACTGCAACAGTCTGACAGTATTTTTCAAAGGGAGTAGGATGGTTGCTTTAAAGTATAAAATATTAAAGGGCACCAAGAATGAGCAAGGGATTGGATTTAAGGCCAATCTGAAGAAAAACATCAATGCAAGTTGTGCTGTACAATTCTGATTCAATGATAGAGGCCAATGGCCTTTCTCCGCTCTGGAACATTCTATGGCTCTATAGAGCTGATAATCTACGAAAATGTTTGATCTTATAGTTTTAATATTCCTTTCATATTTTATACAGACACTAGGATATTCAGCCTTCAATTGACTCCTCTTGCCAGAGAACAAGAGGCCCAAGTCCCAGATTGTGAAATCCCACAGCCAGATGGGCCAAGAATGGTGAGCCAGACACATTTCAAACAGCACAACTGCTAAGGTGAACAGGACAGGGGTCTCAAGTTGCCCTGATTGGTTATTAGTACCACTTATTTAGTGCATTCTTTTGAAGCACTTTTAAACATCAGTGAATATATTCACGCCTTTCTATATTTGGTCACTGGGCACAAACTCATCAAGGCGAGTCACAGAGGTACAGATAAGTCATTTTCATAGTAACACTTGGATATTACCCAGCAAGTCTGATTCTATAGGACAGATAGTCAACAGCAGGATAGATTAACCCACAAGTGAGGAGGACTGATGTAACCTGCTCTTGTGTCGGATAAACTCCACTGAACTCATCAGCAACAATTACTAATGCAGCATGAACAGAGTGTGATGACATTTGCCATTTTGATTTTATTCTGATCACTGTGAGCTCAGAGGAAGCTTTAATATTCCTAGTGCTAGGGTCAAAAAAGCTCCCCTCGGCCCATATGCTCTACTGATGAGACCAATAGGTAAATATCAGTTATAATTTCATCTTTTCTCCTCCCCAAATAACTATAACTTGAAACAATTTGCTGTTCGAAGTCAGTGTAAATATTACAAAAATACAAACTGATAGCTCCATTAAGTCTTAGAGACTCAGTAACAGACATATGCACATCACTTCGAACCATTCAGGGAAAGTTTTATAATGCAAAACTGAAAATGGGTCCAAATATCTCCCCATACTAATGAGAATAATGCAATACCCAGGAATGAATACCTGGGAATAATCTCACCACTGCAGAGAACAGAAAACTCAGGGTGGAGGAAGGCATTGAGTTTAATCATAATTCAAGGCATCATTTGAACATCTCCAGGCAGTTAATATTTCTTGGTATCAGTTTCTATTTGATCTCAATTTCCTCCACTTTTTCCCTCATAAAAGTGTTTACTCCTTTTTTGGCACTGGTCACATTCCGTTACCTTGTCAAAGGCCATGTGACTTCAACTGTAGTTGACATCACTGTTGCACCCAATCCTGTTCGCACCAGATGCCCACATGTGTGAGCCCAGTAAGGGGTCACTGCATAGTGACCTGAGTAGGGATGGTAACTCATGCTCCCTTCTGAACCCAGGGACCACAGCCAACTCTAGCACTCCAGCAATGGCCCCTGCTTCTGTGCTATCCTATGATCTGATGCGATCAGCTGACTCTCAAACCAAGAGTGCAACCTAGGGTATTGCGTGGCTCAGCTATTCACTAGAGAAACTTACTAAGCTATTGGAGAGCACTAGTTTCCCACTATTCCCACCAATGTGAACTCTCTTTTTTGCAGGCAGATACCACAGCAGTCATTAACAGACAGCACAACTCACTATAATTGACACAATGAAATACCTAGTGAACAATTGCTGCAATGAAAGTTTGATTTTCACATTTCATTAACAAGACTGAATAACAATGCATTTATAATTTTGTAACATTTCCAGTACTACTGAGTTTTGAGGTTGGAAATTTAAACTACCTCAGCAACATGCTATAACTGGAGCTCTTGGGGACTGAGAAAAGTTAAGGAATGCAGTCCCTGTCCCCACCATTCCAACTTGATTTCCTCTGGTTTCCACATTTTATTTGTAAATCAGTATAATAAATAACCTCTGGAACATAGGAACAGGAGGGGACCATTCAGCCCCTCAAGCCTGGCGCAAGGGGTTGCAAGGAGCAGCTGCAATTGGTTGCTAGATGATCAGATACAACAGGAAAAGACACAATAATTGACCGGAGATGGAAGAATAAACACATTATTCTACTTGCAACACAAAAGTTTTGTTCTTCAGCTAATCCAAAATGAAAAAGGAACATGCCCCAGGATTGCTGGAGCATGGAAGTCTCTGGAGTTATTGGTGCAAACAGGACCACTGAACAAGCTGTCTTGCATCACCACTGTTGCAGCAGAAATAAGGAAAGCAAAGAAATGGGTAAGTACCGATTTTGAAGGTTATCTGATTGAATAGTTTCAAAGGCCCGTACTTGGGCCTCTTGTTCTGCTCTATTGTATAGACTTGCACATAACTTGAAGCCCACTGTTTGACCTTTGACACAACATCTATTTTGATAAGCAGCAGGTCCGTTACAATTTGGAGGCAATTTTTTTTTTTTTTAAACACAGCATTTTTACAACCAGATGCCTTTTTTAAAATGCTAAAACTAGTCTGCTTTTGCTGCATTTTACATTACACTGAGCTTATATCTGCCACTGCACTTGCCCAAAAAATGACTTTTGAACCGCACACAACAGTTTCGGAAAAGAGCAAAACACAATGTTTTCTGAGCTATTTTAGTTAAAGTCAAGAGCACAGAACAGGACAAAATAAACCAAGGGTAAAGTGTTGCCTAATATTAATACAAGTAAGCTATGGAAAATGAAAGCATTTTGCAGGAAGCACAAAAAATTTAGACTATGAATTTGTGGTCTAAAATACTGATGCTGGTAAAACCAACATGTAAAAACATTCAGCTGGGCAAGCTATAAAGCACATATCAAAATGAGGGGCATTCAATAATCAAATACTTTTAGGCATCAAAACAATACAACAGAATATATATATTACATATATATATTTATAAAATGAATATCTTGCTTAACACACAGCCCTTCAGACCAAAAAAAGGGTTGAAAGGGCTGGAGGACAGTGCATCCACTGCTAACATACTACTTGCCTAAATTTAGTTTTTTGTCTTGGCAGTTACTTTCATCAAGATAGATGAGGTATGAATAAGGAACCAGAGTATAAAGCATCGTTTTCTGATCAGAAACATCATAATCCTAAAACTTTTTATTTTATTCTGAAGCCCTAACTTTGATAATCAATGAAACTCTTCATTTTAAGGAAAATGACAATCACAGGAAGAAAATTAAGATGGAAATAATACACTATATACTGATGTAAATCTAGCAAAAGTCAAAATGATCCATTTCCATTAAAACATTTAACAGACTTCAACATCTAAACTAAACCATGATTTCATTGCCAATGCCATTTGCACCACTATATTTGACTAGGCGTGATTAGCTGACCAAGTTAGACCTTGGCATTTACACAGTGACTTATCAGATTGGAGCTTCAGTCGCACATTTCTGAAGAAGTTTCATTATGCCTTAAATAAAAAATGCGTCAGTCTCATGCTGTTCAAGGAGGGACACCACCACCTGGGAACTGACTCATCTCATCTCTCTGCATCCTAGATTTTCATCAGTCATTCCCAGATGGTGCATTGGAAGTAGGAGGCATTTCCATCCTCAGTCAGATGTCTAGCTTTAGTGAGCATAATCCCTCATCAGTACTGAGATGTGGACCATCCCACTGTACGGACTCATCTATCATGAACTGGGTTGAAACTACAAATGTATTTTGCTTAGGACTATAAACTTGAGATCCACCGTCTGCTAATCAAAATGTTTGTGGCGAAAATACCTTATTCTAGTCACTGGATTGGAGATTTTAATTTGAGCTTTTATTTTCAAGCTCTTCACGTTTGATGTTGAACTCCAGAGGCACCCGAAGTCACGCACACTTGTGTTAAATGTTGTTCCCACTTGTGGCCCTCATCATGCAAAGGAGTATCAATAGGTCAGCTTGCATCATCTAATCATGAATTCAGCAAACCAAATTATTTCCATTTTAATTCAAAAGGCTGTAATAATATTCAAATAATCCATTTTATGGAACCTCCCGATCAGTAAAAGCAGGTATATTAGCCGTGCTATTTCACTACATTGTTTCCCTCCCTTAGAAGGCGGAACATTGACAGAACAAAAAGATTTCTTGAAAGATCTTTGGATATTTTCTACGGTTCTCACGAGTCCGTTAGCAGTTTGAACACAATATACCAGCCTCATCTACTCAGTCCACAGGCATTTTCTTGGCACTTTTCTGTATCCAAGGTTCCGTCAGTTTTTCTGTTCAACAGAAAGGGGAAAAAAAAACAGTTGGCCAAAGTTACTTGTATTGCAATCTGTCTGACAACCCATACAACATGCAATATTACCTCTAGAGATTCAGGCATCCATTAAATCAGAAGGAATTTGAATGCATTTTTCTATACCTCTTCTAAGACCTAATGAACAAACAAAAAATGACTATTACTTATAACGGTTTTTAACTTGGCTAATCTATCAGCACTAATAAATATGAATGCCCATGTCTTCGCTCCTCTCTCAAAGCGATGCACAACTTCATCAGGTGCCTACAGGGTCCTCTGTCCCAGTATTTCACCCCAAACCCCAGTCTCCATGTTAATATCCAGACATGCCCAACAGGAGGTATTCACACTCCACCCTCTTCCCCAGACCATGACAGCATAGCCTCTCTGCCCACCAGCCCTTCATTTCCAGCATGGGCCATTGAACAGTGACTAAAAACAAGGATGATATTTTTAATATAACATATAGCAGTCAACTCCAGCACTTGCAGTGGAGGTTAACCAAGCAGACCAAGGTTCATGGTGTTTTGTGTGGCTTACTGTTATGTCAAGCATCGGAATCAGCCTATAAATGCGGGCTTTAAATTACATGTCATTGATAGAAGTGTACAAGATTATGACAGGTTTAGGTAAGGTAGACAAAGAAACGGTGTTCCCATTAGCTGATGGTACAAGGATGAGGGGACACAGATATAAGATTTTGGGCAAGAGATGCCTGCATGAGGGATGTAGGAAGAACTTTTTTTTTTTTACAGTGAGTGGTAATGATCTGGAACTCACTGACTATGAGGGTGGTGGAAGTGGAGACGATCAATGATTTTAAAAGGAAATTGGATGGGCACATGAGAAATACACTTGCAGCTCTATGGAGATAGAGTAGGGGAATGGGACTAATTGGATTGCCCTAGAGAGTTGGTATGGACTTGATGGGTCGAATGGCCTCCTTCTGAGTCTTTATGACTCTCAGTAACCAGATTCCAAACTTTGCCATTCATCTCTTCTCCCCATTAATAAATCAAAGATAAAATTCAACCAAGACTAATCGGTGCCACTACCACTGGGTCCGTACAAAATTTCTGAGTGAGAAAGGCGAGGAAGTGTCAATGAGAAGCATGACCAACAACTGTGATCACAAGGTGAGGAAGGCAATTCATCGCACTATTCCAAATCTTTAGAAACACCAATGAACAGTAACTTGTTTTGTTATATAGGCAGGCCGCTTCTACCTGGGCAAAATTGCGATTATCTCCCCCAAGTACTAGTGTTTTAATACTTGTAAATCACAAAAGGCCCCCCAAGTTTGTCACAATGACCCCCTTGTACCTCTCGATCAGCTTCTTGCTCTCTGCCACAACGTGAGACACTTTCTCTTTCTTCATCCTCCTCATCCCGGTCATCGTTTCCACTGTGGTTTTTACAGTAGAGCCTGTTAAACAAATCTACTTTAACATCCTATACACACATATGTGAACTTCAATTTTCGAAATGCAAGTACTTCTACAAATAACACTACATATAAAACAAAATCTCTCAAACTCTGCTGAGAAAAGGATGTTCATTACTCCAGTTACAACAAATAAAAAGGATAAAATACTAAACTGCTACATTTCCTGAGCACACCAGACAGGCACTTGGAGAGGGTGCAGCTAATTAATGATAGCCAGCACAGACTTCTGAAAGGCAGATCAAGTTGGACTAATCTAATTGAATTTTTTGAAGAAGTGATAAAGAAGGTTGATGAGGGAATGTAGTGGATGTTGCCTGTTTAGATTTTAAGAACGACGGAGGTGGAGGGGCGACATGATAGAGGTTTACAAAGTTATGAGCGGCATGGACATAGTGGATAGCCAGAAGCTTTTTCCCAGGGTGAAAGAGTCAGTTACTAGGGGACATAGGTTTAAGGTACGAGGGGCAAAGTTTAGAGGGGATGTGCGAGGCAAGTTTTTTTTTACACAGAGGGTGGTGAGTGCCTGGAACTTGCTGCCAGGGGAGGTGGTGGAAGCAGATACGATAGCGACGTTTAAGAGATATCTTGACAAATACATGAATAGGAAGGGAATAGAGGGATATGGGCCCCGGAAGTGCAGAAGGTGTTAGTTTAGGCAGGCATCAAGATCGGCGCAGGCTTGGAGGGCCGAATGGCCTGTTCCTGTGCTGTACTGTTCTTTGTGTTTGACAAAGTACCACAGAAAAGGCTGCTTAACAAACTTGAGGCTCATGGAATTGGAGGGTCAGTGTTAACTTGGATCAAAAAAAAATTGGGTTAAGGACAGAAAACAGCGAGTCATGGTAAATGGTTATTTTTCAGACTGGAGGGTGGTAGACAGTGGTGTTCCAAGGGTCAGTGCTAGGACTTAATGGCACAGTTCTAAACAGTGTGCAAGGACAGAGGGACCTGGGGGTGCAATTGCACAGATCTTTGAAGATGGCAGGCCATATTGAGAGGGGGAGACAGTGGTGTAGTGGTAATGTCACTGGACTAGTAATCCAGAGGCCCATGCTAATGCCCTGGGGACACTGGTTCAAATCTTACCATGGCAACTGGTGGAATTTAAAGTCAATTAATTAATGAAAATCAAATTGAAAGCTAGTCTCAGTAATGGTGTTATGAAACTCGTATATTATCCGAACCCATCTGGTTCACTAATGTCCTTTAGGGAAAGAAATCTGCCGTCCTTACGTAGTCCAGTGACTCCAGACCCACAGCTACGTGACTGACTCTTAACTACCTTTGAAATGGCCTAGCAAGCCACTCAGTTGTCAAGGACAATTAGGAATGACCTTGCCAGTGATGCCCACATCCCATGAAAGAAGAAAAAGGGAGTGGTCAGTAAAATATATAGGATCTTAGGCTTCATGAATAGAGGTATTGAGTACAAAAGCAGGGAAGTTATGCTGAACACCTTTATAAAGAACTGGTTAGGACACTACACTTGATGAAGGTCCTTGAGAGGGTGCAGAGGAGATTTATCAGAATGGTTCCAGGGATGAGGGATTTAGCTACAAGGTTAGGTTGGAGAAGCTGGGGTTGTTCTCCTCAGAGCAATGGCGATTGAGGGGAGATTTGGTAGAGGTGAACAAGATTATGACAGGTTTGGATAAGGTAGACAAAGAAAAATTATTCCCAGTAGCTGATGGCACAAGGACTAGGGAACACAGATTTAAGGTTTTGGGTAAGAGATGCAGGGGGGATGAGAGGAAGAACTTTTTTATGCAGCGAGTCGTAATATCCTGGAGCTTGCTGCCTACGAGGGTGGTGGAGGCAGAGATAATCAATGATTTCAAAAGTAAATTGGATGGACACGAAGCAAATAAACTTGCAGGGCTACGGGGATAAAGCGGGGGAATGGGACAGACTGGATTGCTCGATGGAGAGCCGGCATAGACTTGATGAGCCGAATGGCCTCCTTCTATGCCATAAATGACTCAGAATATCGAACCTGCGAAAACAACAGAATTTCTTGCCCCTTCCTTTATCGTCCCTCCCCTCTGCCCTCTCACTGTTTTCTTCTTTTCTCTTGTATTCACTTTTCCCTTTACCTAATTTAAATCTTTTCTCCTAGTGGTCTTCAGCAGTTTTTCACTGTCCAGGATCCTCTGAGCTACTGTTTGGTAACTGGGGAGGAATCCTGCTGCTAAAGCAGGCTGACAGGCACAACATAGGAAGAGAAATAGGCCATTCAGCCCTTTGAGCCTATTCCACCTTTAACATGGACTGCTGTAATCAGATCACTGTATCCATTTAAATGAAAGTTTTGTATAAATTATCCATTATATGGGCACAGCGACCAATGGGAATGTACAATGACCAATGACATACGCATGGAATGCATAGCAACGCACATGGCAGTGACCAATAGGAATGGACAGCAACATACTCATACAGCAACGACCAATGGGAATGCAATGACCCACAAACTCACGGCAGCCCTCAATGGGAATGCACAGTGACACACATACACAGCACGGACCAATGAGAACGGAAAAATCCAGGTATCGAGATCAGTTTTTAAAATTCGTTCTTGGGATGAGTGTCTCTGGCAAGGCCAACATTTATTGCGCATCCCTAATTGCTCTCGAGAAAGTGGTGGTGAGCGACCACTCTCCTCCAGGGAGGGAGGAGCGCAGCCCGAGGAGCAGCAGGAGCGGAGCCAGAAAAAAAAAAATTGAAAAGTGACATCAGGGTGACATCACATTCAACAGTGGGAGCAGGGAAACAGAAAGCCCTTGGGGTCAGTATTCAGGTCAGCTTTTAATTTAATTGAAATCAAATAGAGTTAGACTTGATCGATTTATTAGTATATAAACTAAAAACTAAAGCGGATTAAAAAACTAAAGACCAGTCAGAAATTTAAAAAACAAATTAAAATCTAATTAAATAAAAGAGAGATACAGGGCCAGGCAATGTGTTGTACTTGCATGACGTGGGAGCTGGTGGACCCCATTGTAGTTCCTGGTGACCACATCTGTAGCAAGTGTTGGTTGCTCGAGGAACTCCGGCTCTGAGTTGATGAGCTGGAGTCTGAGCTTCGAACACTGCGACACATCAGGGAGGGGGAGAGTTACCGGGACGCTGTGTTTCAGGAGACAGTCACACCCCTTAGATTAACTACCTTGAATTCGGCCAGTGATCAGGGACAGGACGGTGTGATTATGAATGAGGCAGGTAGAGGAATTTAGGAGGTAGTGTTGCAGGAGCCTCAACCATTGTCCTTGTCCAACAGGTTCGAGATTCTTGCTCCCTGTGTGGACGAGAGCTGGGACTGGAGGGAGGATGAGCAAACTGACCACAGCACCGTGGTGCAGGGAGCCATTCAAGTGGGGGGAGAAAAGAGAAATGTAGTCTTAATTCGGGATAGTATAGTTAGGGGCATAGACACTGTTCTCTGTGGCCCTACCTGGTGCTATGGTTCGGGATATCTCATCTGGGCTGCAGAGGAACTTGGAGTGGGAGGGGAAAGATTCAGTTGTCGTGGTCCATGTAGGTACCAACGATATAGGTAGAACGAGGATAGAGGTTCTGCTGAGGGAATATGAGCAGCTAGGGGCTAAATTAAAAAGCAGAACCAAAAAGGTAATAATCTCCGGATTACTACCTGAGCCACGAGCAAATTGGCACAGGGTCAATAAGATTAAAGAGGTAAATGCGTGGCTCAAAGATTGGTGTGGGAGAAATGGGTTTGAATTCGTGGCACATTGGCAACAGTGCTGGGGAAGGAGGGAGCTGTTCCGATGGGACGGGCTCCACCTGAATCATGCTGGGACCAGAGTCCTGGCTAATCGCATAACTAGGGCTGTAGATAGGGCTTTAAACTAAATATTGGGGGGGGAGGGGGTGGGGGGGGAAGGGTTCAGTTGCATGGAAAATTAGGAAGTCAAAGTTAAAGGAGAAGGTAGGAGTGCAGGTTAGTGATGAGGCTGACTGTTACCAGAAAATAAAAGGAAGGGACAGAATGTGTGAACATCATATTGCACCAAGGAATCGTACAAGAGTAGGGAGATTTGATAATAGATAACTTAATGATAACTTAAAGGCTTTGTATCTGAATGCACGAAGTATTCGGAATAAATGAGTTAACAGCGCAAAGAGAGATGAATGGGTACGATTTAGTGGCGATTACTGAGACGTGGTTGCAGGGAAACCAGGTTTGGGAATTGAATATGCAAGGGTACTCAGTATTTCGGAAGGATAGGCAGGAAGGAAAAGGAGGTGGTGTAGCAAAGGAAGAGATCTTTGTTAGTAAAGGAAGAGATCAGTGCTGTAGTGAGAAATGATATAGGCACTGGAGATCAAGGCATACAATCAGTCTGGGTAGAAATAAGAAATAGCAAGGGAAAGTAGTCCCTGGTGGGAGTAATCTACAGGTCCCCAAATAGTAGTTCCGCAGTGGGGCACAGTATAAACCAGGAATTACTGGGGGCTTGTAAGAAAGGTACGGCAACACGTTAGGTGATTTTAATATGCATATAGGCTGGATTAATCAAATTGGCAAAGGTAGCCTTGAGGGAGAGTGCATTGAATGTATTAGAGATTGTTTTTTGGAGCAATATGTTGTGGAACCAACTAGGGAGCAGGGTATTCCAGATTTGGTATTGTGTAATGAGGTGGGATTAATTAATGATCGCATAGTTAAGGATCCTCGAGGGAAGAGTGATCATAGCATGCTAGAATTTCAAATTCAGTTTGAGGACAAGAAACTGGAGTCTCACACTAGCGGTCTGGAGTTAAACAAAGGTAATCACATAGGCATGAGGACAGATTTGGCCCTAGTGGACTGGGCAGGAAGACTAAAAGGTAGGATAGTTGATGAGCAGTGGCAGATGTTTAAGGAGAAATTCAATTCCTCCCAACTAAAGGGCGGATAAGATCAAAGAAAACCCTAAGGCTTTCTATAGGTATATCAGGAATAAAAGAATGACGAGAGATAGGTTAGGGCCAATCAAGGATAGTAGTGGGAAGTTGTGTGTGGAATCGGAGGAGATAGGGGAAGTGTTAAATGAATATTTTGCGTCAGTATTTACAGTGGAGAAAGAAAATGTTGTCGAGGAGAATACTGAGATACAGACTACTAGGCTAGATGGGATTGAGGTTCACAAGGAGGAGGTGTTAGCAATTTTGGAAAGTGTGAAAATAGATAAGTCCCCTGGGCCAGATGGGATTTATCCTAGGATTCTCTGGGAAGCCAGGGAGGAGATTGCAGAGCCTTTGTCCTTGATTTTTATGTCGTCATTGTCGACAGGAATAGTGCTGGAAGACTGGAGGATAGCAAATGTTGTCCCCTTGTTCAAGAAGGGGAGTAGAGACAGCCCTGGTAATTATAGACCTGTGAGCCTTACTTCGGTTGTGGGTAAAATGTTGGAAAAGGTTATAAGAGATAGGATTTATAATCATCTTGAAAAGAATAAGTTCATTAGAGATAGTCAGCACGGTTTTGTGAAGGGTAGGTCGTGCCTCACAAACCTTATTGAGTTTTTTGACAAGGTGACCAAACAGGTGGATGAGGGTAAAGCCGTGGATGTGGTCTATATGGATTTCAGTAAGGCGTTTGATAAAGTTCCCCACGGTAGGCTATTGCAGAAAATACAGAAGTATGGGATTGAAGGTGAATTAGTGCTTTGGATCAGAAATTGGCTAGCTGAAAGAAGACAGAGGGTGGTGGTTGATGGTAAATGTTCATCCTGGAGTATAGTTTCTAGTGGTGTACCGTAAGGATCTCTTTTGGGGCCACTGCTGTTTGTCATTTTTATAAATGACCTGGATGAGGGTGTAGAAGGGTGGGTTAGTAAATTTGCGGATGACACGAAGGTCGGTGGAGTTGTGGATAGTGCCGAAGGATGTTGTAGGTTACAGAGGGACATAGATAGGCTGCAGAGCTGGGCTGAGAGATGGCAAATGGAGTTTAATGCGGAAAAGTGTGAGGTGATTCACTTCGGAAGGAGTAACAGGATTGCAGAATACTGGGCTAATGGGAAGATTCTTGGTAGTGTAGATGAGCAGAGAGATCTTGGTGTCCAGGTACATAAATCCCTGAAAGTTGCCACCCAGGTTAATAGAGCTGTTAAGAAGGCATATGGTGTGTTAGCTTTTAGTTTTAGTTTAGTTTAGAGATACAGCACTGAAACAGGCCCTTCGGCCCACCGAGTCTGTGCCGACCATCAACCACCCATTTATACTAATCCTACACTAATCCCGTATTCCTATCACATCCCCACCTGTCCCTATATATTTCCCTGCCACCTACCTATACTAGGGTCAATTTATAATGGCCAATTAACCTATCAACCTGCAAGTCTTTGGCATGTGGGAGGAAACTGGAGCACCCGGAGGAAACCCACGCAGACACAGGGAGAACTTGCAAACTCCGCACAGGCAGTACCCAGAATCGAACCCGGGTCCCTGGAGCTGTGAGGCTGCAATGCTAACCACTGCGCCGCCCTTTTATTAGTAGGGGGATCGAGTTTAGGAGCCACGAGGTCATGCTGCAGCTGTACAGAACTCTGGTGCGGCCGCACCTGGAGTATTCCGTGCAGTTCTGGTCACCGCATTATAGGAAGGATGTGGAAGCTTTGGAAAAGGTGCAGAGGAGATTTACTAGGATGTTGCCTGGTATGGAGGGAAGGTCTTACGAGGAAAGGCTGAGGGACTTGAGGTTGTTTTCGTTAGAGAGAAAGGGAGAAGAGGTGACTTAATAGAGACATATAAGATAATCAGAGGGTTGTACAGGGTGGATAGTGAGAGCCTTTTTCCTCGGATGGTGATGGCAAACACGAGGGGACATAGCTTTAAGTTGAGGGGTGATAGATATAGGACAGATGTCAGAGGTAGTTTCTTTACACAGAGAGTAGTAGAGGCGTGGAACGCCCTGCCTGCAACAGTAGTCGACTCGCCAACTTGAAGGGCATTTAAGTGGTCATTGGATAGACATATGGATGAAAATGGAATAGTGTAGGTCAGATGGTTTCACAGGTCAGCGCAACATCGAGGGCTGAAGGGCCTGTACTGCGCTGTAATGTTCTATGTTCTAAAATATATTTCAGAGAGGAAGAAAGATTCTAAGAGGGGGAAAAAACATCCATGGCTAAGCAAGGAAGTTAACGATAACAAAGACAAAAACGAAGGCATACCACAATGCAAAGGCAATGGCAGGCTGGAAGACTGGGAAACTTATAAAGATCAACAAAGGGTTACTAAAAAAGTAATAAAAAGAGCAAAGATAAATTATGAAAGAAAACTAGCGCAAAATATAAAAACGGATAGCAAAAGCTTCTATAAGTATATAAAAGGGAAGAGAGTAGCTAAAGTGAATGTTGGTCCTTTGGAGGATGAGACTGGGGAGTTAATAGAGGGGAACACGGAAATGGTGGAGACACTAAATCAGTATTTTGCCTCAGTTTTCACGGTGGAGGACACTAGTACCATCCCAATAGTAACAGGTAATGCAGAGGTTTTAGAAAGGGAGGAACTTGGAACAATCATCACTGGGCAAAAAGTACTGAGTAAACTATTGGGATTGAAGGCAGCCAAGTCCCCAGGGCCTGATGGCCTACATCCTAGGGTCTTAAAGGAAGTGGCAGCGGAAATAGTGGATCCATTGGTTATAATATTCCAAAATTCCTTGGAAAGGTTCCAATGGATTGGAAAAAAGCTAATATAACGCCCTTATTCAAAAAGGGAGGGAGGCAGAAAGTAGGAAATAACAGACCAGTTAGTTTAACATCTGTCATTGGGAAATTGTTAGAATAATTATTAAAGAAGTAATAACAGGACATTTAGAAAGTCAAAACGCAATCCATCAGAGTCAGCATGGCTTTATGAAGGGTAAATCGTGTTTGACTAATTTGCTAGAGTTCTTCGAAGCTGTAACAAGTAAAGTTGATAATTGGGATCCTGTAGATGTAGTTTATCTGGACTTCCAGAAGGCATTTGATAAGGTGCCGCACAAAAGGTTAATACACAAGGTAAGATCACATGGGGTTGGGGCAATTTATTAGCTTGGGTAGAGGATTGGCTAACCAACAGAAAACAGAGAGTCGGGATAAATGGGTCTTTTTCTGGTTGGCAAGATGTAACTAGGGGGTGCCACAGGGTTTGGTTCTCGGGCCCCAACTATTTACAATCTACATTAACGACTTGGATGCAGGGATAGAATAGCCAAATTTGCAGATGACACTAAAATAGGTGGGATAGTAAGGTGCAATAAAGAAATAAGAAATTTACAAATGGATATGGATAGGTTAGGTGAATGCGCCAAAATTCAGCAGATGGAGCTTAACGTGGATAAGTGTGAGGTTATCCATTTTGGTTGGAAGAATAGAAAGGCAGATTATCTAAATGGAGAGAAACTTCAGAGTGCTTCGGTGCAGAGGGATCTGGGTGTCCTTGTGCATGAATCACAGAAAACTAGTCTGCAGGTGCAGCAGGTAATAAGGAAGGCAAATGGAATTTTGGCATCTATTGTTAAAGGAAGAGAGTATAAAAGTAGGGAAGTGTTGCTGCAACTGTACAGGGCATTAGTGAGACCGCACCTGGAGTACTGCGTACAGTTTTGGTCCTCTTACTTGAGGAAGGATGTAGCTGCATTGGAGGCAGTTCAGAGGAAGTTCACTAGATTGATTCCAGAGATGAGGGGTTTGTCTTATGAAGAGAGATTGAGCAGTTTAGGCCTTTACTCTCTAGAGTTTGGAAGAATGAGAGGAGATCTAATTGAGGTATACAAGATGATTAAGGGGATTGACAAAGTAGACGTAGAGAGGATGTTTCCTCTTGTGGGCAATCTAGAACGAGAGGTCATAGTTTTAGGACAAGGGGTAGCAGATTTAAAACAGAGATGAGGAGAAATTATTTCTCTCAAAAGGGTCGTGAGTCTGTGGAACTCTCTACCCCAAGGTGCGGTGGATGCCGGGACATTGAGTAAATTTGAGGAGATAGACAGATTTTTAATTAGTAATGGGTTGAAGGGTCATGGAGTACGGGCAGGAAAGTGGAGTTGAGGCTGAGATGAGATCAGCCATGATCGTATTGAATGGTGGAGCAGGCTCGAGGGGCTGAATTGCCTACTTCTGCTCCTAGTTCTTATGTTCTTCTTAACCACTGCAGTTCATGTGGTGTAGGTTTGGAAGGTGCTGTTGAAAGAGGCTTGGCAAGTTGCTGCAATGCATCTTGTAGATGGTACATACTTTTGCCATGGTGCACCGGTGGTGGAGGGAGTGAATGTTTAAGGTGGTGGATGGGGTGCCAATCAAGCGGGCAGTTTTGTCCTGGATGGCATTGTTCTTGGAGCTGCACTCATCCAGGCAAGTGGAGGGTATTTCATCACATGCGTGACTTGGACTTTCAGAGAGTGGACAGGTTTTGGTGAGTCAAGTGAGTTACTCATCGCAGAATTCACAGCCTCTGACCTACTCTTGTAGACACAGTATTTATATGGCTGGTCCAGTTACATTTCTGGTCAACGGTCAACTCACCTCTGGAATTCAGCTATTTCGTCCATGTTTGGACTAAGGCTGTCCTGAGGTCTGGAGCCAGGAGACCCTGGTGGAACCCAAAATGAGCATCAGTGTGCTGAGTTTTGCTGAGTAAGTGTCACTTGACAGCACTGTTAGTGACACCTTCTGTCACTTTGCTGATGATTAAGAGTAGACCAATGGAGAGGTAATTGGCCGGATTGGATTTGCCCTGCTTTTTGTGGATAAGGCATATCTGGGCAATTTTCCACATTGTCAGGTAGATGCCAGTGTAGTAGCTGAACTGGAACAGCTTGGCTAGGGGCGCGGCACAAATCTTCAGTACTACAGCGGAGATGTTGTCAGGGCCCAAAGCCTTTGCTGTATCTAGTGCCTTCAATCTTTTCTTGATATCACAAAGTGAATCGAATTGGTTGAAAACTGGCATCTATAATGCTGGAGACCACAGGAGGAGGCTGAGATGGATCCTTATACACAACTCAACAAAAGAAGAGAAGTACAGCCCTTGAAACAATCAAAATGGGGAAATAATGAGGATAAATAACCATTAATGGTAGAGTTCATTACCTGTAGATCCCTCGGTCAAGGTTCTCAATGAATTTGGCTCTATCTTCAACTGCACAGTGGTAATGGTAAGTCTTGATGCAAGCTTTAATTTCACAGCCAATGGTTGCCCCTATTTGACTGCACAATGTACATTTCTGAAATTTTGCAAACAAGGTTATTTAAACATTGATTACCCAAGTGCTAATCACTACAAAAAGAACGTGTTTCTAGGCTTCTCCCCAATTTCTGCCAAAACTCCAAATACAGCCCACTATTCAGCTAAACTGTGAAAGAGCCCAGAGTCTGGAACACTACTCTAACACAGCAGCCCAGATCACTTCAAGCTTACTGAATTGCTGGCATGGATTGTGTCGATAGTTATTCTATAATCTAATAAATGTGTGTAATGCTGAAGTACATTGGAAGCAAAACATTTTGATTACATGCTTGAAGGGGATAATTTTGCAGGGCTGTAGGGAAACAGCAGGGGAGTAAGATTAATTGGATCGCTCTTTCCACCAGCCAGCACAGACATGATGAGCCATATGGCCACCTTCTGTGCTGTAATTGCTCGACACTCATGCCCAATATTTCCAATGTAAGCAGTAACAAGCTTACGATCCGCTCAGAATAAAACTGATGTACTTCGGATCAAGTCAAAGGCATGACGATATAGTAATCAAACACCATTCTTAATAAATTTGGTCAATTAATTACATAAGCTAAATGGCCAACATTCTGATTTGATTCTAATTACATTTAAAATGTTGGCTGAACAGAAATAAAGGCACTATTCAAAGTATTAATTCACATTACAAATTGCATCAGGGTACAAACCATTCTTTTGCCCCTTTTGATTTCTTGAATGACTGTTTTAATATCAAAATCACCAAAATCTTTTCTAGATGAATTTGTGAGTTGGACAGTACCGGAAGAAAACAGCTGAAATTTAAAAGAAAAGTTTATTAAAATATTGTGCTGGAATACATTTAACAAAAGATCTTTGGGGTTAGACGGAAACGGACCCACATTTAATAGATTGCTGAAGTGCTTTTAATTCTTGAGCCGCTTTCAATAGAGACATGAATCAATTAGAAGATACCACAAAACAAAGCTTTTTTTGAGTCAACAGTTAACATTTTCGCATCCATCACTGGCAGAAGTCCATGGCTCTTAAAGTCACAAATGACTTCCTGTGATTGACAAAAGCAATTTATCCCTTTGTCCTTTGTGACCTGTCTGCAGCCTTTGACACTGTTGATAACACCATCCTCCTCCAAAGCCTTTCCACCGTCATTCAACGAGGTGGGACTGCATTCGCCTGGTTCCATTCTTAACTATCTAATAGCCAAAGAATCATCTGCAATGGCTTCTCTGCTCACTTCCATACCATTACCTATGGAGTTCCCCAAGGATCTATCCTGGGGGCCCCCGTTCCTTTTTCTCACCTACACCGTGCCCCTCGACATCATCTGAAAACAGTCAGTTTTCACATGTATGCAGACGACACCCAGCTCTACTTCACCACCACCTCTCGACTCCTCCACTGCCTCTAAATGATCAGACTTTTTGTCTGACATCTAGTACTGGACGAGCAGAAATTTCCTCCAATATTGGGAAGACTGAAGCCATTGTCTTGGGTCCTGCCACAGACTCCACTCCCTCAATGATTCCATCCCTCTCTCCAGTGACAGTTTGATTCAGCCTCAGACAGTCTGCAATCTTCCTGTCATATTTGACCCAGAGATGAGCTTTCAACCACATAGCCACTCCATCACTGTAATATCATCAGACTGTGCCATTGCCTCATCTCATATGCTGCCTTTGTTAGCTCTAGGCTCAACTAGTCCAACACATTCTTGGTTGGCTTTCCATGTTATACCCTCCGTAAACTTAAGGTTATCCAAAACTCTGCTGCCTGTGTTCTAACTCGCACAATCACCCCTTTGCTCGCAGACCAACACTGGCTCCCAGTTAAGCAATGTCAAATTTAAAATTATCACCCCTCCCTATCTCTAATATCCTCCACGATCGCTGCACTCCTCTAATTCAGGCCTCTTGAGCATCCCTGATTTTAATCGCTCTACTATTGGCTGCAGTGCCTTCAGCTACCTGGGCCCCAAGTTCAGGAATTCCCTCCCTAAACCTCTTCTCCTGTCAACATTTCTCTCCTCCTTTAAAATGCTCCTTAAAGTCTAACTCTTTGACCAAGCCTCTTATTTTGCCTAATATCGCTTTATGTGGCTCAGCTTCAAATTTTGTTCAATAATTCTCGTGTGAAGGACATTGGGACGTTTTACTACATTGAAGACACTATATAAATACAAGTTGTGGTTGTCTTGTGACAGGGAGTGGTTTGAAGATGGAACTTTTTCAATAGACAACACACTGGTTGTGCTAGTACTAGAGACAAAGTACTGTAAATGGACAAACTGTAATGGCTGTTAGCTTCAGAAATATCTCTGCCATGTCGATGTAATAAAAAACGAGGGGCGGAAGGTGGGAGTGAAACCAAATTTCTTTCCAATAATTTCAATCATGTTGCCTTATGCAAATGGAAGTTGAACGGCATTGTAAATGTGGCGAGATATTTGTGGATTTCCTGTGGCTCATTGTGCTGCTGCAGCTTAACACCAACAGCGATTCATCCATCACTGTAACACAGCAAATGCATGGCAATCCAGAACATGACTGACAAGATACAAATATCATAGCAGAGTGAAAAGATGCAGCAGCCACACAGATATACTGTAACACTATTACTTTACAAAACACGCAACTACAATTCTTGTTGCCAAAAATCCTTTTTTTTGCATATTAGATGCTTTGCAGCTCAAATCCTCTGTAGAATTACAGTTGCTTGAGATACAAATATAATCCTCAATCTGCAGTTGTTTTATTTGAATATTCTGAATTGGAAATGAAAACAGACTCTCATTGGTTAGTTAATTCAAACTTACCCCAAATTGATCCTGAACAGTGATATTTGCTACTTAGCTCAAACCCATCAGGTGCTTGAAGTTGCTCTGCAACCACTGCCACCCCCCCCCACCCACCTCACTGCACTGCATCAGTCACTGGGTCAGAGCCGTATGAGAGAGATGTCAACAGCATGACAAGCCAGAAATACCAGACCCTCCCCACGGAGCCAAGTAATGGATCAAAGATGTGGACTGGAACCCTGGAGAAATTAAGCAGCAACACAAAAATGTAATATCCCCAGCACCTTGTCCCCGCAACTGCGAATCATTGCTGTTAGCCAGCGGAACTGTCCAGTCTAAGGACGCGGATCTGCTCCTCAGTCTGACCTAATGTCTAATAATTTTTCAGCATTAACAGGAGAAGAGTATACTTATATTTATTCTTCCCTTGTCCCCAAACAGTTTTTCATCTGTTAATATTATGAAGGATACATTTAATTTGCCACCTTACTTCCAGTTGATCTGTGGCTCCTGCTATTGATTCAGTAATGCAGAGTTTTCTATTGTCCAGCATCTAATAAACAAACAATCATTCACCATGATCTGGGTTTGTGCGAATAAATCTCCACACAGGGTTTTCTAACATTAAATGGCTAATTTTGGGGTGACAGTTTATAATTTTAGCGCGAGTGATTTAATTTGTTTTTAGATGTTACTTATAGAGCTACATATTCTACTGAGCCAGAAAAGCCAGATGGTGCTGCAAACACTTTGAATGAATTGGTTCCAGCTGCAGCGCTTGCACTGGTTTGCTCTGGGATCTACCGTGACTTGCATTCAGATATTCAGCATGGTGACATTTCTTTGAGTCAAACAGAAACACTATGGACAGATATAATGTGCCACTCTACACACTTAACATGCAACATGCTTTAAGCAAAACCCAATGATGTGAATCTTTCAATCTACAACAAACATGACAAGCAGGACACACAAGGAGCCCTGATATTTGATACAAAGACTGGCCCCGAAATATACTAAACCTCATGCACTATCTTGACAGCCCCTACTCCCAGAAGTGTTTCGAACACTATTCATTCCCCTTACCATGCATTTGTAATGTGCTGCAACTTTTTTAGCATTTGACGTATGGAGTTTTCCTCTGGTCTCATTTTCTTCATCTCCAGCATGACAGAACCCACACTTTGGCCCTGTAATGGTGGGACTGCTGCAGTGAGGAGACCGTTCCCTCTGCAAAGGTAAACGTACGTGCAAAATAAAAACAAAGGCAAGAATCATCTATAACATCACAAAAGCAAGAAAACCTTGAATTCCTTACAAAACTAATGCAATTTGGGCTTCAGATGACACTATGCATTCCTAAAGCCGTAAACATGCCTATGTGCAGAATACATGCCTGCACTTCCTGTGCTACTCTGCTTCCTGCGCAGGGCCGGAGAGAGAGCAGGGGAGCGACAGAGTCCGAGGGGCAGAGAGAGGGATAAAGAGAGGTGGGTGGGGAGAGGGAGGGGTGAGAGGGAAGGGGGTGAAGAAGGAGTGAGAGAGAGACAGGCGTGTAATTCATTAAAATTCTTGCACCTGTCAATGGTTGTTTTTAAAACTGGAAGATAGACAGTGATGTCCCCCGAGGGTCAGTGCTAAGACCATTGCTTTTCTTGATGTATAATAAATGACTTGGATATTGGAATACAGAGTAACATTCTAAAATTTGCCGAAACCAAACTTGAGGTGTGGCAGACAGTGAGGAGGATACAAATCGACTGCAACAGGACATATATAGGTTAGCAGAATGGGCAGACAAGCGGCAAATGGAATTTAATACAGATAAATGTGAGGTGATGCATTTTGGCAGAAGAGATAGGGAGAGGCAATATAGTTTAATGGCATAGTTCTAAAGTGCGTACTGGGGTAGAGAGAGCTGGGAGTGCATGTGCATCGATCTTTGAAGGTGGCAGGACATATTGAGAGAGTAGTTAGCAAAGTGTATGGGATCTTGAGCTTCATAGAGGCATTGAGTACAAAAGCAGGGAAGTAATGCTGAAGCTTTATAAAGTTCTGGTTAGGTCACAACTAGAGTATTGCATCCAGCTCTGCTCAACACACTTTAGAAGGATGTGAGGGCCCTTGAGAAGGTGCAGAGGAGATTTTAGCTAGAAAGTTAGGTTGGAAAAGCTGGGGTTGTTCTCCTTGAAGCAAAGGAGATTGAGGGTAGATTTGATAGAGGTTTACAAGATTATGACAGGTTTGGACAAGACAGACAAAGAAAAGCTGTTCCCATTAGCTGATGCTACAAGGACTAGGGGACACAGATTTAAGGATTTGGGCAAGAGATGCAGGGGGTGTGAGGGAGAACTTTTTTTACACAATGGGTGATGAATTACCTGTTAGTTGCTGCCTCTGAGGTAGGTGGAAGTAGGATGGGCACTTGAGGGAAATAAACTTGCAGTGCTACAGGGATAAAGCGGAGGAATGGAACTGACTGGATTGTTCTACAGAGAGCCGACATGGACTCAAAGGGCTGAATGGCTTCCTTCTGTGCCCTAATGACTGACTGACTTAACTGCTCCTATTCTAAAGTCCTTCACCGTTACTTGCATTGGAAACTGCCTCTGAACTGGTCAGACTGTAATTATACCCTTTGTCGATTTGAGGCATTGTAGCTCCACCATTTTCAGAAAGGTATAATTATATCATGATAAAAATTTACATGGACATCCACTGTAAATATGCAGATCAGAATTTATAATGGAAAACAGAAATAAAAATGAAACTAGGACTTTAAACTGGAGATTAAATTCCATCTATGCACTCTGATCCCATTACTCTCTACTCTCTCAATCTTCTTCTGAAGACCAGACTTGGCTTTGACAAGTACCATGCCATGGCATGGGAGATTTAATGGCAAAAGATATATCACATTTTCTAAGCTTAGATTTCACTATGCTCTGATTTTACATTCAATATATTTTCAGATGGAATGTGTCATAAAATGTATCTGCCAGAAAGCGACTGATTTCAGGCATATAAGACTACCTTCAACATAAATCAATTTAAATAATTACTAGGAGGAGGAAATGGGGTCCTGGGGAGGGGAAAGGAAGGAAAAATGAATGAAAATCACTTTTCAAATATAATTTAATTACTCACATAGGAACTGCAACTAGTTTCATCTTTTCCTTGAGAGGATGTGGACATGGCATCATCTGACTCATCTTTTGAGTTAGGGGCTCTTCGTTTCTCTCTGTGCCCCCTCTGAGCACCTCTGCGAGGACCTGTTGAACGTTCAGTCAGGTTTCCTTGGAGCCCATCTGTAAGGAGCACCACCAGATAACAATTGGTTTAATTTTTTGTTAAATTTGCACTTTAAACCTTTACTCATTGGCTTTTAGAAGATTGAGAAGTGACCTTACTGAAACACAAGATTCTGATGGGGCTTGACAGGATAGATGCTGAGAGGATGTTTCCCTTCGTGGGGGAATCTGTAACTAGGGGGCAGAGTTTCAAATTAAGGGGTCTCCTATTTAAGACAGAGATGAGGAGAAATTTCCTCTCAGAGGGTCGTTAGTGCTTGAAATTCTCTTCTCCAGCAAGCAGTGGAGGCTGGGTTATTGAATATATTCAACGCCGAGAGAGACATTGTTGATCGACAAGGGAGTCAAGGGTTATTGGGAGGGGGGGGGGTGGGGGGAGGCAGTGGTGGAGGCAGGAAAGTGGAGTTCAGACCACAATCATATCAGCCATGACCTTATTGAATGACACAGTGCGCTTGAGGGGCTGAATGACCTACTCCTGCTTCTTATGTTCTTATTCAAAGGCAGCAAAATTTCAATTTGTGCCATAACTTATTCAGTATGCTTGTACTGATATCCCTTTAGGTTGGCCTGTTTCATGTCATGCCATCAGGTGGGTGGGCAGCTTCTGCCCAGGCAACAGATATGTGAGCAAACTAAAGGGGTCCTGCTGAGAATTTCCTCCCTGCTTGCTGTGGGACAGTCGCATTCACTACCTCGGTATCAAGAGAGATTTGCAAGCTAAGGATAAATAACAGCTCCCACAGCATTGCAACACAATGCCATAAATGCACTATCACAGGGGTCTGCAACTTGTGGTTCCGGAGCCACAAGTGGCTCTTTAACATCTCATTTGTGGCTCCCAACATTTTCCAGTTGGATTACATTATCATGAAAAAAGCCAAAAAAAGTCAAGAAATGCAAGAGCCGTGTTTTTATTGTGGGGATAAAAGGCTAATCATTATGCTGCACTTTGCAGTTTCAAATGATTATTTCAATGAAAAACATTATCATGCAATAAACCTGTTAGAGTTGTATAGCTACAGCACGAATATAAATAATGCCTTTGCTTCGAGGAACAGATGCTATGGTTGCGACCATTATTATTTCTAATATCGCTGAGATGAAGAATTATTTTGAATGCGCTATTAGAAGCATTTTTAAAATTACGAGAATCATCAGAAAAAAATTCTTGTTTGTTTTAAAGATGATTTTACTGTCAAAATTATAGTAAAAAAATTTCAATTCATTACAAGATCTGTTATAAAAACAAAGAAAAAGCATTCAGTTTTCTATGAATCAGGAATAAGAAATTTACAAAGTGGAACCATGCTGTTTTGCCATTAAATTAATATGGTTCACCATTTTTACATTTTCCTTTCAAACAGATACAGAAATCATGCAACTTGACGCATAAACCCTGAACATGCATATACTGGAGATATGAAAAAAAAATCAAAAGATGCAAAAAATGTGATAATTTCGAGTTAGGTCCATATTAATTTTGATTTTTTTCTATTGATACATAAATTCAATACATGCATTTTATTTACATATGCAAATTATGCACTCTACCAGAGACACTTGGCAATTTGCCATGTATTTGGTTTAGAATTATTGAAATTTCATCTGGCTCTTCCCAATAGTTTTTATTCTAGGCAATTTATCAAAAAAAGGCTCTTCGGGTTAAAAAAGGTTGCCAACCCCTGCACTAGCAATATTTCTCATAGCAACATACGAATTAGGAGCAGAAGTAGGCCATTCGGCTCCTCTAGCCTGCTCTGCCATTCAGTAAGGTCATGGCTGATCTGTTTGTCTCGAATGCCACACTATCATCTACCTAATAAGCTTTGATTCCTAGCAAGAATCTACCCCGGCCTTAAAATTATTCAATGACCCCGCCTACACCACCGTCTAAGGCAGAATTCCAAAGTTGCACAACCCTCAGAGAAAAAAAAGTCTCACCTGTGTCCTAAAAGGGAGACCCCTAATTTTAAAAGTGACCCCTAGTCCTGGACTCCAAGAGGAAACATCCTTTCCACATCCACCTTGTCAAGACCATTCAGGATCTTATAAGCTTAAATCAAGTCTCCCCTCACTCTTCTAAACTCCAGCGAAAACAAGCCCAGTCTGCCCAACCTTTCCTCATAAGACAACCCACTCATTCCAGGTATCAATCTAGTAAACCTCCTCTGAACCGCCTCCAAAGCATTTACATCCTTCTTTAAATGAGTCCAAAACTGCGCACAGTATTCGAGATGTGGTCTCACCAATGCCCTGTATAACTGAAGCATAGCATCCTTACTTTTATTTTCAATTCCTCTCGTAATAAAGGATAGTATTCCATTAGCATTCTTGATGACTTGCTGTACCTGCATACTAACTTTTTCTGACTCATGCACTAGAACACCTAGATCCCTCTGCACCTCGTAGTTCTGCAGTCGTTCTCTGTTTAAGTAATACTCTGCTTTTTAATTCTTCCTGCCAAGTGAAGAATTTCACATTTTCCCACATTATACTCCATCTGCCAGATTTTTGCCCACTCACTCGACCTATCAATATCAGTCTGCAACCACTTTTTGTCCTCTTCACAGCATACTTTCCTACCTAGCTTTGTGTCATCTGCAAATTTAGCTACCATGCCATCGCTCCCCTCATCTAAGTCATTGATATAAATTGTAAAAAGTTGAGGCCCCAGCACAGACCCCTGTGGGACTCCAGTCGTCACATCCTGCCAATCAGAAAACAACCCATTTATGCATACTGTGTTTTTTGCCAGCCAGCCAATCTTCGATCCATGCTAATAGCTCCTACTTTGCGCAATAACGTTTTATATGGCACCTTGTCAAATGCCTTCTGGAAATCCAAGTACAGTACGTCAGCGGTTTCCCCTTTATCCATGGCACATGTTACTCCTTCAAAGAACTCCAATAAATTGGTTAAACATGATCTCCCTTTCACAAAGCCATGCTGACTATTCCCAATGACCTTGAGTTTTTTTTTTATAGTGCCCAGCCTTATTGATCGATTCTATCACCTTCCCCACGACAGACAGAAGCTGACTGGCCTACATTACCTGTTTTCTGCCTCCCCCACTTCTTGAATAAAGGGGTTATATTTGCTACTTTCCAGTCTGATGGAACCTTTCCAGAATCTAGCGAATTTTGAAAAATTAACACCAACGCATCTACTACCTCATTAGCTATCTCTTTTAAGACCCTAGGATGAAGCCCATCAGGACCCGGGGACTTGTCAACCAGCAGGTCCATCAGTTTGCTCAGTACCGCTTCCCCGGTGATTGTAATTTCACCAAGTTCCTCTCTTCCTTCCACCTCCTGATTTACAGCTATTACTGGAACATTTTGTTGTATCCTCTATAGTGTAGACAAAAGCAAAATATTTGTTCATTTAATCTGCCATTTCCTTATTATTTACTATTAACTCCCCATTCTTACTCTCCAGAGGACCAACACTCACTTTACTTACTCTTTTCCTTTTTAAATATCTGTAGAACTCTTGCTCTCCATTTTTACATTTCTAGCTAGCTTCCTCTCATACTCTTAATTTCTTTCTCTTGATTAACTTTTCAGTCATTCTCTGCCATTCTTTATATTCTGACCAATCATATGACATGCCACTCACCTTTGTGCAATTTATATGCCTTTTCCTTCAATTTCTTTAGTTAACCATGGATGGTGGGTCCTTCCTTTAGAATTTTTCTTGATAATAGGAATATACTTATCCTGAGTATTCTGAAATATCCCCTTGAATGTCTGTCACTGCTTCTCTATTGATCCATCTCCTAGCCTGGTAACCCAGTCCACTTCAGCGAGATCAACTTTCATCAAAGAACCGTTACAGTGCAGAAGGCGGCCATTCGGTCCATCATGTCCACACTGGCTCTCTGAAACAGCGACTCCCTCAGTTCCATTCCCCTGCCTTCTTTCCATAACCCTGCACATTCTTCCTTTTCATATAACTGTCTAATTCCCTTTTGAAGGCTTCAATTGAACCTGCCTCCATCACATTCTCAGCCAGCACATTCCAGACCTTAACCACTCGCCGCGTGAAAAAGTTTTTCCTCATGTCACTTTTGATTCTCTTACCAAATACTTTAAATCTGTGCTCTCTCGGTCTCGATCCTTTCACGAGTGGGAACAGTCTCTCTATCTACTCTGTCCAGTCCCATGATTTTGAATACTTCTATCAAATCACCTCTCAACCTTCCCTTCAAGGAAAACTACCCTAACTTCTCCAATCTATCTTCATATCCTCATCCCTGGGACCATTCTCATGAATCATTCCTGCACTCTCTCCAATGCCCGCACATCTTTCCTCAAGTGCGGTGCCCAGAATTGGACAATACTCCAGCTGAGGCTGAACTAGTGTCTTGTACAAGTTCAACATAACATCCTTGCTCTTGTACTCTGCCCCTATTAATAAAGCCCAGGATACCGTATGCTTTATTAACTGCTCTCTGAACCTGTCCTGCCACCTTCAATGACTTATGCACATATACACCTAAGTCCCTCTGCTCCTGCACCCCCGTTAGAATTGCACCCTTTATTTTATATTGTCTCTCCATGTTCTTCCTGCCAAAATGAATCACTTCTCATTTCTCTGCATTGAACATCATCTGCCACCTGTCTGCCCATTCCACCAACTTGTCTATGTCCTTTTGAAGTTCTACATTATCCTCCTCACAGTTCACAATGCTTCCAAGTTTCATATCATCTGGAAACTTTGAAATTGTGCCCTGTACACCAAGGTCTAGGTCATTAATATAAATCAGGAAAAGCAAAGGTCTCAACACTGATCCCTGGGGAACTCCATGACAAACCTTCCGCCAGCCCGAAAAACATCCATTGACTACTTCTCGCTGCTTCCTGTCACTCAGCCAATTTCATATCCACGTTGCTACCATCCCTTTTAGTCCATAAGCTACAACCCTCTCTGTTACCTCCTCAAAAAACTCCAGCAAGTTAGTCAAACATGATTTTCCCTTAAGAAATCCATGTTGACTTTCCTTAATTAACTCACACTTTTCCATGTGACTATTGATTTTGTCTCAAATTATTTTTTCTAGAAGTTTTCCCACCAACAAAATTAAACTGACTGGCCTGTAGTTGCTGGGCTTATCTGTACACCCTTTTTTGAACAAGGGTGTAACGTTTGCAATTCTCCAGTCCTCTGACATCACCCCCGAGTCTAAAGAAGACTGAAAAATTATGGCCAGTGCCTCTGCGATATCCACCCTCACTTCCCTCAGTATCCTTGGATGCATCTCATCCGGCCCTGGTGCTTTATCCACTTTAAGCACAGACAGCCTATCTAATAATTCTTCTTCATCAATTTTAAACATCTCTAATGCCTGACTTACCTCCTCTTTCACTATTGCTTGGGTTGCATCTTCTTCCTTGGTAAAGACAGATGCAAAGAATTCATTTAATACCTCAGTTATGCCCTCTGCCTCCATGTGTAAATCCCCTTTCTGGTCCCTGATAAGCCCGACTCCTCCTTTTACCACCCTTTTACTATTTATATGCCTACAGAAAACTTTGGGATTTCCTTTAATGCTAGCTGTCAGTCTCTTTTCATGCTCTCTCTTTGCTTCTTCACTTCCCCTCTGGACCTCAACAGTATTTTCCACCTGGCATCTGTCACAAGCACATTTTTTCTTCTTTATTTTAATCTCTACCTCTTTTGTCATCCAGGGAGCTCTGGATTTGTTTGCCTTACTTTTCCCCTTTGAGGGAACATACCTTGATTGCGCCCGAACTATCTCCTCTTTGAAGGTAGCCCATTGTTCGTCTACCGGTTTTCCTGCCAGCTTTTGACTCCAATTTATTCGCCCCAGCTCCATTCTTACCCCACTGACGTTGGCCTTCCCCCAATTAATTATTCTTACCCTGGATTGCTCTTTGTCCGTTTCCATCGCCAGCCTAAATCTTATGATACAATGATCACTATGCCCTAAATGCTCTCGTACTGGTACTTGATCCACTTGGCCCACCTCATTCCCAAGAACCATGTCTAGCAGTGCCCCCTTTCTCGTTGGACTAGCAACATACTGTTGTAGAAAATTTTCCAGAACACACTCTAGGAACTCTTGCCCCTCATTGCCCTTTACACTATTATCCCAGTCCATGTTTGGATAATTAAAGACCCCATTATAACTACCCATTATTAGCGAGATGAATTATTAGCAAGCATGCAAGCGGCATGCTTGCCTTCATCGGTCGGGGCATAGAGTATAAAAATTGGCAAGTCATGCTGCAGCTGTACAGAACCTTAGATAGGCCACACTCAGAATATTGCGTGCAATTCTGGTCGCCACACTACCAGAAGGATGTGGAGGCTTTGGAGAGGGTATAGAAGAGGTTTACCAAGATGTTGCCTGGTCTGGAGGGCATTAGCTATGAGGAGAGGTTGGATAAACTCGGATTGTTTTCACTGGAACGACGGAGGTGAAGGGGCGACGTGATCGAGGTTTACAAAGTTATGAGTGGCATGGACAGAGTGGATAGTCAGAAGCTTTTCCACAGGGTGAAAGAGTCAGTTACTGGGGGATATAGGTTTAAGGTGTGAGGGGCAAAGTTTAGAGGGGATGTGCGAGGCAAGTTCTTTACACAGAGGATGGTAAGTGCCTGGAACTTGCTGCCGGGGGAGGTGGTAGAAGCAGGTACGATAGCGACGTTTAAGAGACATCTTGACAAATACATGAATAGGATGGAAATAAAGGGATACGGTCCCCGGAAGTGCAGAAGGTTTTAGTTTAGACAGGCATTAAGATCGGCGCAGGCTTAGAGGGCCGAATGGCCTGTTCCTGTGCTGTACTGTTCCTTGTTCTTTGTACCCTCTAATTTTTGCACCTCTCTATAATTTCCTTGCAAATTTGTTCCTTCACATCCTTCCCACTAGCTGGTGGCCTATAAACCACACCGAGAGACGTAACTGCATTATTTTTGTTCCTTAGCTCTAGCCAAATTGATTCAGTCCTCGACCCCTCTGGGGCATCCTTTTTCTCCAGCACTACAATGCTCTCCTTAATCAATACTGCCACCCCTTTTCCCTTTCCTATTTTTCCTGAACACCTTGTATCCAGGAATACTTAATACCCAGCCCTGTCCCTCTTTGAGCTAGGCCTCTTATAGCCACATCATTATTTCCAGATGGTAATCTGCACCTGTACCTCACCAGTCTTACTAACCACGTTCCGTGCATTCACATACATGCACATTAACCCTGATTCAGGCTTTATTGCTCTCTCGCTTACACTGACCCCACCTAATAATGTACTATTCCCTACACTCGTGCTATCTATCTCCCCCAGTATTCTGTGCACCTTGGTATTCCTCTCTAATACTTGCTCCTGGTTCCCACACCCCAGACAAGTTACCAGTTTTGCTTCCCTCCAATCTGAGCTCCCTCTCAGGTTCCCACCCCCCTGACAATTTAGTTTAAATCCTCCCCAAGAGCACTAGCAAATCTCCCTGCGAGGATATTAATCCCAGTCCTGCCAAGACGTAACCCGTTTATCTTGTACAGGTCCACATAGTTACCCTTATTTAAGTTTAAAATACTAGTCTTAGACTCACTCTTCTCTCTTTCAAACTGGATGTAAAATTCAATCATATGGTGGTTGCTGCTACCTCAAGGTGCCTTTACTTTGAGGTCATAAATTAATCCTGCCATATTACACAATACCAAGTCTAATATAATCTGCTCTCTGGTTGGTTCCAGAACATGCTGCTCTGAGAACCTATCTCGAAAGCATTCTATGAACTCCTCATCCAGGCTACTATTGCTAATCTGATTTTTCCAGCTGACATGTAGATTAAAATCACCCATGATTACTGTCGTCCCTTTATCATAAGCACCCAATATTTCTTCTTGTGTACTTCGTCCTACATTATGGTTACCTTTAGGGGGCCTGTAGACCACTCCCACTAGTGACTTCTTTCCCTTACTATTCCTCATCTCCACTCAAACTGATTTGACATCCTGATCTCCTGAACCAAGGTCATCTCTAACTATTACACCAATGCCATCTTTGATTAACAGTGCTACCCCTCCACCTTTACCTAGCTTCCTAATCTTCTTGAACATCATATACCCCTCAATATCCAGCACCCAATCCTTGTCATCCTGCAGCCACGTTTCTGTAATGGCTATCAGATCAAATTTATTTACTTCAATCTGCGCTATCAGTTTGTCTACTTTGTTATGAGTGCTACATGCATTCAGATACAGAACGTTTAGTTTTGTCTTTTTGTTATCTTTGTAACATCTGGTCTTGACCATTGGTGCGTTCTTAGGTTTTTTTCTCTCTGTCCCTTCCTGCCATTCTCTGACCTTCATTTCCCATATTACTATTCTGCTCTCCTCCCTTGACTTGCTACATCTACCCAGACTGAATCCCTCAGCCCCCCTTGTTTAGTTTAAAGCCCTCTCCACCTCCCGAGTTATTCGGTTTGCTAGAACACTGGTCCCAGCACGGTTCAGGTGCAGACCGTCCCAACGGTACGGCCACCACTTTCCCCAGTACCGGTGCCAGTGCCCGACAAACCAGAACCCACTTCTCTCACACCAGTCTTTGAGGCACGTATTCATTTCATACTGAATATATTAACCCATTCATTCTTTAATTTCTGTAAGCTATACTTGTACCTGTACCCACCACAGCATTGAATGGAGCTGGCCCAGCTCCACTGGCATTAGCTGTACTTTAGACAGCCCACAAGGCAACAGATTAACAGATATTGTTGCAATTTCAGTGTTTCAAACCCCGATTCCGTACCAGTGGCACCAGAACTACTCACAGAAACCTGAAAAATCAGAGTCCAGGTGATGTGTCCAGCTGCAGCTAAATGGCAGCGTTTAGGAAATGTCCAAGTAACGGTAGACAGCCTCCAAGGCTAGAGAAAACTATTAGAAGGGATTCTGAGAGACAGGATTTATAAACATCTGGAAAGGCATGGTCTGATTAGGGATAGTCAGCATGGCTTTGTGCGTGGGAAATCATGTCTCACGAATTTTTCGAGGTGACCAAGAGGATTGACGAGGGCAGGGCGATGGACGTTGTCTACATGGACTTTAGCAAGGCCTTTGACAAGGTTCCGCATGGTAGGCTGGTCCAGAAGGTTCGAACACATGGGATCCAGGGTGAGCTAGCCAGTTGGATACAAAATTGGCTTGGTGATAGGAGGCAGAGGGTGGTAGTGGAGGGTTGTTTTCCAGATTGGAGGCCGGTGACCAGTGGTGTGCCGCAGGGATTGGTGCTGGGCCCTCTGTTGTTTGTCATATATATTAATGACTTGGATGTGAATGTAGGGAGCATGATTAGTAAGTTTGCAGATGACACCAAAATTGGTGGTATAATGGACAGTGAAGAAGGTTGTCTAAGGTTACAACAGGATATAGATCAACTGGGAAAGTGGGCAAGGGATTGGCAAACGGAATTTAACGCAGACAAGTGCGAAGTGATGCATTTTGGGAAGTTAAACCAGGGCAGGACATATACGGTGAATGGCAGGGCCCAGGGGAGTGTTGTTGAGCAAAGAGACCTTGGGGTGCAAGTACATAGTTCCCTGAAAGTGGCAACACAGGTAGACAGGGTGGTGAAGAAGGCATATGGCATGCTTGCCTTCATAGGCCGAGGCATTGGGTACAAGAGTTGGGACGTCATGTTATAGTTGTACATAACGCTGGTAAGGCCGCATTTGGAGTACTGTGTGCAGTTCTGGTCACCGCACTACAGGAAAGATGTGATTAAGCTAGAAAGGGTGTAGAAAAGATTCACAAGGATGTTGCCTGGTTTGGAGGGCTTGAGTTATAAAGAGAGATTGGATAGGCTGGGTCTGTTTTCCCTGGAGCGAAGGAGGCTGAGGGATCATGATAGAGGTATATAAAATTATGAGAGGCATAGATAGGGTAGATAGCCAGAGTCTGTTTCCCATGGCAGGGGTGACTAAAACTAGAGGGCACAGATTTAAGGTGAGAGGGAGGAGGTTTAAAAGGGGATCAAAGGGGTAAGTTTTTCACACAAAGAATAGTGGGTACCTGGAATGAGCTGAGGAGGTGGTGGAGGCAGGAACAGTAGCGACATTTAAGAGGCATCTGGACAGGTACTTGAATGAGCAAGGCATAGAGGAATATGGAATTAATGCAGGCAGGTGGGATTAGTATAGATAGGCATTATGGTCAGCATGGACACAGTGGGCCGAAGAGCCTGTTTCTATGCTGTACGACTCTATGAGAACAGGCAATTTCCAAAATGCTACCTCAGATCCGTTGAGCAACAAGTACTGCTTTGGTTTACAAGCTACAATACTGCACTAGTGTATGCAAATAAAAGGCAGTAACACCGAAAATATATTCTAGTTGAAAGTGAGCAACAAGATCGTGAAATATCAGTTGCAGTAAAGAAATAAACCAAGTGTGGAAACCAACAACCAGTGCGGAGAGCACTAAAAGCTCAGACAGGACTAAGTTTAGCAAATGAAATTTACATTTATCCTAGTATGGGTCAGGTTATTTAATCCTAATTATTTGAGACAAGTCAAAAGTAGCATGCAACATTTAAACGAGCTGGCTGAGGTAATTTTTGCGATTGTGTATTATTGCTTTTGAAATGTGAAATCAGTCACTGTCAACTCGGATTATCAAAGGGCAGATGGACTTTTGGTGCATCCAGTCAGCTGAAACTATCTTGCTATTGAGGGGGGCCGTACTATTGGAGGAATATTCAGTGGATTGGCATGAAACCGGTAGGTATGAGGAAGTATGGCTACAGTAGAAAGACAGGTCAATGTCCCTCAATATTTGTGAAATTCATGCCAATTCTGCCACTCTATGTCAGCCCAATATTACCTGCCCAACAAAGAACAGTACAGCACAGGAACAGGCTATTCGGCCCTCCAAGCCTGCGTCGATCTTAATGCCTGTCTAAACTAAAACCTTCTGCACTTCCGGGGTCCGTATCCCTCTATTCCCATCCTATTCATGTATTTGTCAAGATGCCTCAAACGTCGCTATCGTACCTGCTTCAATCACCTCCCCCGGCAGCAAGTTCCAGGCACTCACCACCCTCTGTGTAAAAAAAAACTTGCTTCGCACATCCCCTCTAAACTTGGCAATGGTTATGGGAAGCTGTACAACTCAGAAGTTTACATCTGTGTAAACATGTTGTCCTTGAGATAAGACCATGATGGCAGGAGGCACATGGAGTCAGACAGCACAGAAACAGGCCCTTCGGCCCATCATGTCTGTGCGGCCATCAAGTACCTACCTATTCTAATCCCATTTTCCAGCACTTGGCCCGTAGCCTTGTATGCTATGGTGTTTCAAGTGCTTATATAAATACTTCTTAAATGTTGTGAGGGTTCCTGCCTCCACTACCCCTTCAGGCAGTGTGTTCCAGATTCAAACCACCCTCTGGGTGAAAACATTTTTCCTCAAATCCCCTCTAAACCTCCTTCCCCTTACCTTAAATCTTTGCTCCCTGGTATTGACCCCTCCGCTGAGGGAAAAAGTTTCTTCCTATCTAATCTATCAATGCTCCTCATAATTCTGTATACCTCAATCGTGTCTCCCCTCAGCCTCCTCTGTTCTAAGGAAAACAACCCTAGACTTCTCAGTCTCTCTTCATAGCTGAAATGCTCCAGCCCAGGCAACATCCTGGTGAATCGCCTCTGCACCCTCTCTAGTGCAATCACATCCTTCCTATAGTGTGGCGTCCAGAATTGTACACAGTACTCCAGCTGTGGCCTAACTAGTGTTTTATACAGCTCCATCATAGCCTCCCTGCTCCTATATTCTATGCCTCAGCTAATAAAGTTAAGTATTCCATATGCCGCCCTAACCACCTTATCTACCTGTGCTGCTGCCTTCAGTGATCTATGGACAAGTACACTAAAGTCCCTCTGTCCTTCTGTACTTCCCAGGGTCCTACCATCCGTTGTATATTCCCTTGCCTTGTTAGTCCTCCCAAAATGCATCACCTCACACTTCACAGGATTAAATTCCATTTGCCACTGTTCCGCCCATCTTACCAGCCCATCTATATCGTCCTGTAATCTAACGCTTTCCTCCTCACTATTTACAACACCACCAATTTTCGTGTCATCTGTGAACTTACTGATCATACCTACTATATTCACGTCTAAATCATTAATGTACACTACAAACAGCAAGGGTCCCAGCACCGATCCCTGCAGTACACCACTGGTCACAGGCATCCACTCGCAAAAACAACCCTCGACCATCACCCTCTGCCTCCTGCCACTAAGCCAATTTTGGATCCAATTTGCCAATTTGCCCTGGATCCCATGGGCCCTTACCTTAGAGTCACAGAGAGATACAGCACCGAAACAGGCCCTTCGGCCCACCAAATCCACACCGATCATCAACCATCCATTTATACTAATCCTACATGAATCCCATTTTCCCTCTCACATCCCCACCTTCCCTCAATTCTCCTACCACATACCTACACTAGGGGCAAATTTTACAATGGCCAATTTACCTATCAACCCGCAAGTCTTTGGCATGTGGGAGAAAACCGACGCGGTCACAGGGAGAACTTGCAAACTCCGCACAGGCAGTACCCAGAACCAAACCCAGGTCGCTGGAGCTGTGAGGCTGTGGTGCTAACCACTGCGCCGCCCACCTTCTTAACCAATCTCCCATGCGGGACCTTATCAAAAGCCTTACTGGTGTCCATGTAGACTACATCAAATTGCTTTACCCTCAACTACACATCTAGTCAACTCCTCGACAAATTCAATCAAGTTAGTTAGACACGATCTCCCCCTGACAAAGCCGTGCTGACTATCCCTGATTACTCCCTGCCTCTCCAAGTGGAGATTAATCCTGTCTCTCAGAATTCTTGCCAATGGTTTCCCAACCACTGATGTTAGACTCACCGCCTGTAATTACCTGGTTTATCCTTGCTACACTTCTTGAATAACGGTACCACATTCGCCATCCTCCAGTCCTCTGGTACCTCTCCTGTGGCCAGAGAGGATTTGAAAATTTGTGTCAGAGCCCTGCTATCTCCTCCCTTGCCTCACATAGCAGCCTGGGAGACATCTCATCTGGGCCTGGGGATTTATCCACTTTGAAGCCTGCTAAAACATCTAATACTTCCTCCCTCTCAACACTAATATGTTCAAGTATATCACAATCCCCCTCCCTGATCTCTACAGCTACATCGTCCTTCTCCATAGTGAACACAGATGAAAGGTAATCATTTAAAACCTCACCTATATCCTCCAGCTCCACACACAGATTGCCACTTTTGTCCCTAATGGGCCTACTCTTTCCCTGCTTATCCTCATGCCCTTATTATACTTATAAAATGCCACAGGACTTTCCTTTATCTTGCCCACCAGTGTTCTTTCATGACCCTCTTCGCTCTCCTAATTACTTGTTTAAAGTACCCCCCTACACTTTCTATACTCCTCGAGGGCCACCGCTGTTTTCAGCGGGAATAGAGGGATATGGGCCCCGGAAGTGCAGGTGTTAGTTTAGGCAGGCATCAAGATCGGCGCAGGCTTGGAGGGCCGAATGGCCTGTTCCTGCGCTGTACTGTTCTTTGTTCTTTGAATCGGCCATAAGCCTCCTTTTTTTTCCTGATCCAATCCTCTATAACCCTTGACATCCAGGGTCCCCTGGACTTGTTGGTCCAACCCTTCACCTTAACGGGTACATGTTTATTTTATTTTTTTATTTATTTTATTTAGAGATACAGCACTGAAACAGGCCCTTCGGCCCACCGAGTCTGTGCCGACCAACAACCACCCATTTATACTAATCCTACAGTAATCCCATATTCCCTATCACCTGCAAGTCTTTGGCTGTGGGAGGAAACCGGAGCACCCGGCGAAAATCCAAGCAGACACAGGGAGAACTTGCAAACTCCGCACAGGCATTACCCAGAATTGAACCCAGGTCGCTGGAGCTGTCAGGCTGCGGTGCTAACCACTGCGCCACCCATATAGAGTCATACAGCATAGAAACAGGCCCTTTGGCCCACCGCGTCCATGCCACCCATAATACCTATCTATACTAATCCCACCTGCCTGCATTAATTCCATATCCCTCTATGCCTTGCTCATTCAAGTACCTGTCCAGATACCTCTTAAATGTTGCTACTGTTTTGCCTCCACCACCTCCTCAGGCAGCTCATTCCAGATACCCACTATTCTTTGTGTGAAAAACTTACCCCTTTGATCCCCTTTAAACCTCCTCCCTCTCACCTTAAATCTATGCCCTCTAGTTTTAGTCACCCCCACCATGGGAAACAGACTCTGGCGATCTACCCTATCTATGCCTCTCAATTTGATATACCTCTATCATGTCCCCTCTCAGCCTCCTTCATTCCAGGGAAAACAGACCCAGCCTATCCAATCTCTCTTTATAACTCAAGCCCTCCAAACCAGGCAACATCCTTGTGAATTTTTTCTACTCCTTCTCTAGCTTAATCACATCTTTCCTGTAGTGCGGCGACCAGAACTGCACACAGTACTCCAAGTGCAGCCTAACCAACTTTATGTACAACTGTAACATGACGTCCCAACTCTTGTACTCAATGCCTCGGCTGATGAAGGCAAGCATGCCATACGCCTTCTTCACCACCCTGTCTACCTGTGCTGCCACTTTCAGGGAACTATGTACTTGCACCCCAAGGTCTCTCTGCTCAACAACACTCCCCAGGGCCCTGCCATTCACTGCATATGTCCTGCCCTGGTTTAACTTCCCACAATGCATCACTTCACACTTGTCTGCGTTAAATTGCATTTGTCACTCCTTTCCCAGTTGATCTATGTCCTGTTGTAACCTTAGACAACCTTCTTCACTGTCCACCATACCACCAATTTTGGTGTCATCTGCAAACTTACTAATCATGCTCCCTACATTCACATCCAAGTCAGTAATATATATGACAAACAACAGAGAGCCGAGCACCAATCCCTGCAGCACACCACTGGTCACCGGTCTCTAATCTGGAAAACAATCCTCCACTACCACCCTCTGCCTCCTACCACCAAGCCAATTTTCTATCCAACTGGCTAGCTCACCCTGGATCCCATGTGTTCGAACCTTCTGGACCAGCCTACCATGCGGAACCTTGTCAAAGGCCTTGCTAAAGTCCATGTAGACAACGTCCATCGCCCTGCCCTCGTCAATCCTCTTGGTCACCTCCTCGAAAAACTTAATCAAATTTGTGAGACATGATTTCCCACGCACAAAGCCATGCTGACTATCCCTAATCAGACCATGTCTTTCCAAATGCATATAAATCCTGTCTCTCAGAATCCCTTCCAATAACCTTCCCACCACTGATGTAAGGCTCACCGGCCTGTAGCTCCCTGGCTTATCCCTGCTGCCCTTCTTAAATAAAGGGACAACATTAGCTCTCCTCCAGTCTCCCGGTACCTCACCCATGGCTAACTATTTTACAAAAATCTCTGCCAGGGCCCCCGTTGCTTTCCATAGCATCCTAGGATACACCTGGCCAGGCCCTGGAGATTTATCCACCTTAATGCACTTCAAAACCTCCGACACCTCCTCCTTTGTAATGTTGATATGCTCCAGGATATCGCTGTTCCCTCCCTTGAACTCACCAGCTTCCATGACCTTCTCCACGGTAAATACGGACAAGTAGTATTCATTTAAGACCTTGCCCATTTCCCGTGGCTCCACACATAGATTACCACACTGATCCTTAAGGGGCACTACTCTCTCCCTAGCTACCCTTTTACTCTTAATATACTTATAGAATCTTTTAGGATTCTCCTTTATTTTATCTGCCAGGGAAATCCCATGGCCCCTTTTCGCCCTCCTAATTTCCTGAAGTGAACTCCTACATCCCCTATACACCTCGAGGGACTCGCTTGATCCCAGCTACCTATACCTGACATATGCCTCCTTCTTTGTCCTGACCAGACCCTCAATATCCCTCGTCAACCAAGGTTCCCTAAACTTTCCAGCCTTGCCCTTCCATCTAACAGGAATATGCTGGCCCCGAACTCTTCCTATCTCACTTTTAAAAGCCTCCCACTTGCCAGACATCCCTTTACCTGTAAACAGCCTCTCCCATTCAACTTTTGAGAGTTCCTGTCTGACGCCATCGAAATTAGCCTTCCCCTAATTTAGGACTTCAACCTGAGGACCAGTCCAATCCTTTTCCATAACTATCTTGAATTATGCTCACTGGTCCCAAAGTGCTCCCCCACTGACACATCAACCACCTGCCCAGCCTCATTTCCTAAGAGGTCGAGTGTAGCCCCTTCTCTAGTAGGGTCATCCACATACTGCTTCAGAAAACTATCCTGGACACACTTAACAAATTCTTCCCCATCTGATCCCTTAGCACTAAGGCAGTCCAAGTCAATATGAGGGAAGTTAAAATCATCTACTATTACAACCCTATAATTCCTACACCTACCTGTGATTTCCCTGCATATATGCTCCTCCTATTCCCTCTGACTATTGGGGGGCCTATAGTATAATCCCATCAAAGTGATCACACCTTCCTTATTTCTAAGTTCTACCCATATGGCCTCGCTGGACGCTCCCCCCGTGATACCCTCTCTAGGTACTGCCGTGATGTCCTCCCTAATCAATAGTGCAAATCCCCCTCCTCTCTTACCTCCACCTTTGTCACGCCAGAAGCATCGGTACCCCGGAACATTGAGCTGCCAGTCCTGCCCATCCCTCAACCACGTTTCCGTAATAGAGAAGAGGCACAGTGGCAAGCACTGCAGCCTCACAGCTCCAGGGACCCGGGTTCGAATCTGGGTACTGCCTGTGTGGAGTTTGCAAGTTCTCCCTGTGTTTGCGTGGGTTTTCACTCCGGTTTACTCCCACAACCAAAGACTTGCAGGTGATAAGCAAATTAGCCAGTGTCAATTGCCCATTGTGTAAGTAGGTGATAGGGAATGTGGGATTACTGTAGGGTTAGTATAAATGGGTGGTTGTTGGTCGGCACAGACTCGGTGGGCTGAAGGGCCTGTTTCAGTGCTGTATCTCTAAAATCTAAATCTAAATCTAACAAAGAACAGTACAGCATCGAAACAGGCCATTCGGCCCTCCAAGTCTGTGCCGATCTTGATGCCTGCCTAAACGAAAACCTTCTGCACTTCCGGGGTCCGTATCCCTCTACTCCCATCCTATTCCTGTATTTGTCAAGATGCCTCTTAAACGTCTCTTGGCATCAGGTGGCAGGACTATATCTCCAACACAGAAGTCCTTGAAGCGGCCAACACCCCCAGCTTATACACACTACTGAGTCAGCGGCGCTTGAGATGGCTTGGCCATGTGAGCCGCATGGAAGATGGCAGGATCTCCAAAGACACATTGTACAGCGAGCTCGCCACTGGTATCAGACCCACCGGCCGTCCATGTCTCCGTTATAAAGACGTCTGCAAACGCGACATGAAATCGTGTGACATTGATCACAAGTCGTGGGAGTCAGTTGCCAGCATTCGCCAGAGCTGGCGGGCAGCCATAAAGACAGGGCTAAATTGTGGCGAGTCGAAGAGACTTAGTAGTTGGCAGGAAAAAAGACAGAGGCGCAAGGGGAGAGCCAACTGTGCAACAGCCCCAACAAACAAATTTCTCTGCAGCACCTGTGGAAGAGCCTGTCACTCCAGAATTGGCCTTTATAGCCACTCCAGGCGCTGCTTCACAAACCACTGACCACCTCCAGGCGCGTATCCATTGTCTCTCGAGATAAGGAGGCCCAAAAGAAGTATAAATGGGTGGTTGTTGGTCGGCACAGACTCGGTGGGCTGAAGGGCCTGTTTCAGTGCTGTATCTCTAAAATCTAAATCTAAATCTAACAAAGAACAGTACAGCATCGAAACAGGCCATTCGGCCCTCCAAGTCTGTGCCGATCTTGATGCCTGCCTAAACGAAAACCTTCTGCACTTCCGGGGTCCGTATCCCTCTACTCCCATCCTATTCCTGTATTTGTCAAGATGCCTCTTAAACGTCTCTCTGGTACCTGCTTCCACCACCTCCCCCGGCAACAAGTTCCAGGCACTCAAGACCCTCTGTGTAAAGAACTTGCCTCACACATCCCCTCTAAACTTTGCCCCTCTCACCTTAAACCTATGTCCCCTAGTAACTGACTCTTCCACCCTGGGAACAAGCTTCTGACTATCCACTCTGTCCATGCCGCTCATAACTTTGTAAACCTCTATCATGTCGGTGGGCTGAAGGGCCTGTTTCAGTGCTGTATCTCTAAAATCTAAATCTAAATCTAACAAAGAACAGTACAGCATCGAAACAGGCCATTCGGCCCTCCAAGTCTGTGCCGATCTTGATGCCTGCCTAAACGAAAACCTTCTGCACTTCCGGGGTCCGTATCCCTCTACTCCCATCCTATTCCTGTATTTGTCAAGATGCCTCTTAAACGTCTCTCTGGTACCTGCTTCCACCACCTCCCCCGGCAACAAGTTCCAGGCACTCAAGACCCTCTGTGTAAAGAACTTGCCTCACACATCCCCTCTAAACTTTGCCCCTCTCACCTTAAACCTATGTCCCCTAGTAACTGACTCTTCCACCCTGGGAACAAGCTTCTGACTATCCACTCTGTCCATGCCGCTCATAACTTTGTAAACCTCTATCATGTCGCTCCTCCACTTCCGTCGTTCCAGTGAAAACAATCCGAGTTTATCCAACCTCTCCTCATAGCTAATGCCCTCCAGACCAGGCAACATCCTGGTAAACCTCTCCTGTACCCTCTCCAAAGCCTCCACATCCTTCTGGTAGTGTGGCGACCAGAATTGCACGCAATATTCTAAGTGTGGCCGAACTAAGGTTCTGTACAGCTGCAACATGACTTGCCAATTTTTATACTCTATGCCCCGACCGATGAAGGCAAGCATGCCGTATGCCTTCTTGACTACCTTATCCACCTGCGTTGCCACTTTCAGTGACCTGTGGACCTGTACGCCCAGATCTCTCTGCCTGTCAATACTCCTAAGGGTTCTGCCATTTACTGTATACTTCCCACCTGCATTAGACCTTCCAAAATGCATTACCTCACATTTGTCCGAATTAAACTCCATCTGCCATTTCTCCGCCCAAGTCTCCAACCGATCTATATCCTGCTGTATCCTCTGACAATCCTCATCACTGTCCACAACTCCACCAACCTTTGTGTCGTCCGCAAACTTACTAATCAGACCAACTACATTTTTCTCCAAATCATTTATATATACTACAAACAGCAAAGGTCCCAGCACTGATCCCTGCAGAACACCACTAGTCACATCCCTCCATTCAGAAAAGCACCCTTCCACTGCTACCCTTTGTCTTCTATGATCGAGCCAGTTCTGTATCCATCTTGCCAGCTCCCCTCTGATCCCGTGTGACTTTACCTTTTGTACCAGTCTGCCATGAGGGACCTTGTCAAAGGCTTTACTGAACTCCATATAGATAACATCCACTGCCCTTCCTTCATCAATCATCTTTGTCACTTCCTCAAAAAACTCAATCAAATTAGTGAGACACGACCTCCCCTTCACAAAACCATGCTGCCTCTAAGTCCATTTGTTTCCAAATGGGAGTAAATCCTGTCCCGAAGAATCCTCTCTAATAATTTCCCTACCACTGACGTAAGGCTCACCGGCCTATAATTTTCTGGATTATCCTTGCTACCCTTCTTAAACAAAGGAACAACATTGGCTATTCTCCAGTCCTCTGGGACCTCACCTGTAGCCAATGAGGATGCAAAGATTTCTGTCAAGGCCCCAGCAATTTCTTCCCTTGCCTCCCTCAGTATTCTAGGGTAGATCCCATCAGGCCCTGGGGACTTATCTACCTTTACCTAGCTAGAATATCACAATCCCATGTACCGATCCATGCTCTGAGTTCATCTGCCTTACCTGTAAGGCTTCTTGCATTAAAGTAAATGCAGTTTAGCTTACCACATCTTCCACACTCCCTGTCCTGCCCTTGCCCGGCCTGCGTACTGGACTTGCTTGCTTTAACCTCTACATTTGCCTCAACTATCTCATCGGAGACACTACTACTTTGGGTCCCACCCGCCTGCCAGACTAGTTTAAACCCTCCCGAGTAGTAACAGCAAACCTCCCCGCAAGGATATTGGTCTCCTGCCAGTTCAGATGCAACCCGTCCCTCTTGTACAGGTCACCTCTGCACCAGAAGAGATCCCAATGATCTAAGTAGCTGAAGCCCTCCCGCCTACACCAGCTCTTCAGCCACGTAATCATTTGCCTTATCCTCCTATTCCTACCTTCACTAGCACGTGGCACAGGGAGTAATCCTGAAGTTGCAACCCTAGAGGTCCTGCTTTTTAACCTTCTGCCTAACTCCCTATATTCAGTTTGCAGGACCTCATCTCTCTTCCTGCCTATGTCGTTAGTACCAATATGGACCACAACCTCTGGCTGCTCACCCTCCCCTTTCAGAATGTCCTGCAGCCGCACTGAGACATCCGTGACCCTAGCATCAGGGAGGCAACATACCATCCTGGAGTCTCATTTGCGGCCACAGAAAGGCCTATCTACACCCCTCATGATAGAATCCCCTATCCTCCTTCTTCTTCGGCCTCCTTGTCTCGAGAAACAATGGGTAAGCGCCTGGAGGTGGTCAGTGGTTTGTGAAGCAGCGCCTGGAGTGGCTATAAAGGCCAATTCCAGAGTGACAGACTCTTCCACAGGTGCTGCAGATAAAATTGGTTGTCGGGGCTGTTACACAGTTGGCTCTCCCCTTGCGCTTCTGTCTTTTTTCCTGCCAACTGCTAAGTCTCTTCGACTTGCCACACTTTAGCCCCGCCTTTATAGCTGCCCACCAACTCTGGCGATCACTGGCAACTGACTCCCACGACTTGTGATCAATGTCCCAGGACTTCATGTCCTATCCCCTATCACTAAAGCTCTTTCACCCCTTTTCCGCCCCTGCTGTGCAGCAGAGCCCTCCGTGGTGCCACAAACTTGGCTGTTGCTGCTTTCCCCTGGGAGGTCATCCCCCCCAACAGTATCCAAAGCGGTATATCTGTTTGAGAGGCAGATGGCCACAGGGGACTCCTGCAGTACCTGCCTGCGCCTACTATTCCGTCTGGTGGTCACCCGTCCTTTTTTTGCCTGTGCAGCCATTACCTGCAGTGTGACCACCTCACTAAACGTGTTGTCCATGACGTCCTCAGAATTGTGGATGCTCCACAGTGAATCCACTCGCAGCTCTAGCTCCGTAATGCGGGTAGCCAGTAGCTGCAGATGGATACACTTCCTGCACACATGGTCGTCAGGGACACTGGAAGCATCCCTGGTCTCCCACATAGCGCAGGAAGAGCAGGTGACGGGACTGAGCTCTCCTGTCTTAACTTACCCTTAGATTAATTAGTTACTCCCTTAATTAAAAAATACTAATTGCACTCGGGGCCTTGTTCTCCCCACTCCAATCGAAGGTCCTTAATAAGCTATACCGAATTTAGTAGTACTCACCTTATCACCAGAGGTTTTTTTTCAACAAAAAAAACTTCCTTTTTAAAAAAAAAAGATATTTAAATGTGCTAACAGCAGTGACTCACCAACAAATCACCTTGCAGCTTTCCTCTGACATCACTGTTGGCTTTTTCTTTTTTTTTCCAAAACTCCGGCGCGCTGGAAGAGCTCCTATTTCCTCTTTGAATGACTCCCACTGGTCTGATGTAGACTTTCCTACAAGTAGCTGCTCCCAATCCACTTTGGCCAGATCCTGTTTTAGCAAATTGAAATCGGCCTTCCCCCAATTCAGTACCTTTATTTCCAGTCCGTCTTTGTCCTTTTCCATAACTACCTTAACTCTTACAGAATTATGGTCACTATCCCCGAAATGCTCCTCCACTGACACTTCTACCTCTTGTCCAGCTTCATTCCCTAGGATTAGGTCCAGTATTGCCCCTTCTCTTGTAGGACTTTCTACGTACTGACTCAAAAAGCTCTCCTGTATGCATTTTAAGAATTCCGCCCCCTTTAAGCCTTTTACACTAAGACTATCCCAGTTGATATTAGGGAAGTTGAAATCCCCTATTATTTTTACACCTCTGAGATTTTCCTACATATTTGCTCCTCTATCTCTTCCTGACTGTTTATAGGCCTGTAGTACACTCCCAGCCAAGTGATTGCCCCTTTTTTGTTTTTAAGTTTTACCCATATGGCCTCATTTGAGGAACCTTCTAAGATATCATCCCTCCTTACTGCAGTAATTGACTCCTTGATCAACAGTGCAATGCCACCTCCTCTTTTATCCCCTCCCCTGTCAGGCCTGAAGATTCTATACCCTGGAATATTGAGCTGCCAGTCCTGCCCCTCCCTCAACCATGTCTCTGTGATAGCAATAATCTCATAATTCCATGTGCTAATCATTGCCCTCAATTCATCTGCTTTACTAGTAAGACTCCTTGCATTAAAATAGATGTAATCCAGCCTTGCATTTTTCAGTTGTGCCTTAACAGGTCTATATTTGCCCTGCCTTCCAGGCTGACTCTGTTTCTCTTCTATATTTGGCTGTGCATCACCCCTTACTGTACCTCCAGTCTGTATCCAATCCCCCTGCCAAATTAGTTTAAACCCCCCCCCCCCACCACCGCCAAAAGCACTAGCAAACCTCCCAGCAAGGATGTTGGTCCCGTTCCGGTTCAGGTGCAACCCGTCCAACTTGTACAGGTCCCACCTTTGCCAGAAACAGTCCCAGTGATTCAGGAAACTAAAGCTCTCCCTCCTGCACCATCTCCTCAGGCACGCATTCATCTGTTCGATCCTCCTATTCCTAAACTCACGAGCACATGGCACCGGGAGTAATCCAGAGATTACAACTTTTGAGGTCCTGCTTTTTAATCTGCTACCTAGCTCCCTAAATTCTTGTTGCAGGACCTCATCCCTCATTCTACGTATGTCGTTGGTACCAATGTGACTGTTCACCCTCCCCCTTCAGAATGTCCTGCAGCCACTCCGTAACATCCTTGGTCCCAGCACCAGGGAGGCAACATGCCATCCTGCAGTCATGTGTGTGGCCACAGAAGGCTGTGGCAGTAGAGATTGCAGCAGTATCCACTGAGACCAACAAGTCTGGTCTCTGTGTCCATTGTGGTAAGCCAGGACATCGGGCGAAGAAGTGTAAGCAGAAAAGGCGAACCAAGTGTAGCAACTGAGAGGGGCTGGGGCATGAGCAAAACGATTGTTGGAGTGAGGGTGGGGGGATGGCGTGTGCAGCCCCTGCTGGACTCCTGATCGGGGAAACAACACGGACTTAACCGATGAGCAGGTTTTGGAAATTATCAAGATGGTCACTAGGAAGGATAAATAGGTCGCATTGGCCCCCAGAGGTGATGAGGGAGAGGACTCACGGATATTTACAACGGCATCGATAGAGGGCCGACTGTGCGAAATGTTAGTAGATACGGGTGCCTCAGTCTCAAACAACCACCAATCGTTGCCCACCACAAGGGAATTTTTGTATATGACGGGCAGGGGACAGAATCCATTAAAGCAAGACGGAACAAAGTCCAAGTGTTAGCAATAGGGAAAGTCATGGTTCCCGTACATTTCTAGGTTTGCCCCCGAACAATAAGAAAACAATTTTGGAATCGATATCCTGAAGTAAATAGGGGCTCTAGTGGACCCCGGGAGGGAATAGATCATTTGGCCAATGACAGCACAGTGGCGCAGTGGTTAGCACCGCAGCCTCACAGCTCCAGGGACCCGGGTTCGATTCTGGGTACTGCCTGTGCAGAGTTTGCAAGTTCTCCCTGTGTCTGCGTGGGTTTTCGCGGGGTGCTCCGGTTTCCTCCCACATCCAAAGACTTGCAGGTAAATTGGCCATTGTAAATTGCCCCTAGTGTAGAGAGGTGATAGGGAATATGGGATTACTGTAGGGTTAGTATAAATGGGTGGTTGTTGGTCGGCACAGACTTGGTGGGCCGAAGGGCCTGTTTCAGTGCTGTATCTCTAAATAAAAAAAGACTAGGGGAGAGAAGTAGTATTCTGCAAGTAGTATTCCGCTTATACACATAACGCAATCCCGGTAGCAGCAGCAGCAAAATCTATTACCCGAGATTGGTCAAAGAATGGAATGTGTGGAAGGATATGTGCTCACATCCCTGGGGTGTAGGCCACTCACAAACAGGATTGTGGGAAGGTAGAAATAGACCAGATAGTAATTCCCGGTGGAGAGCATCGGGCTCACCAACATTACCCGATTAAACCAGAAGCAAGGGCCGCTGTTGAGGACATAGCTAAAGAACTGGTGGGGAGGGGGGTATTGTGCAGGACAAACTCCACAATTAATTCACTTGTATGGCCAGTTCTGAAACAGGATGAGACACACTGACTGACAATCGATTACACGGCCTTGCATAAAGTAACTCCGCGGCTGCACCCAATCGTTGCAAGTCCTGCAACAATTTTTAATGGACTGAGTCCAAAGCTGCCGAAACCTTGATTCCGACCTCAGTGTCGAGAGCAGTGTCACTGGCCTGGAGGAAGTTAATGTTAAAAGATTACATGAGGAAACTCCCAGACGGAACAGGAGGAGAAAGGGGCCCGAAAAGGAGGGGATGGAATATGGCGGAAGGAGGGGAGATTCCTGGCTCCACACTGTGGCAGACAGAATTTGTTGGAAATATATCATGGGATGGCACACCAAGGAAGAAATGCTACATTACAACTAATGGAACACTATTAGTGGTGGCCTGGCATGGGCCGGGATACGGCCAAGTACTGCCAAAAGTGCCCGATTTGTGCAAGACATAACACAGGAAAGGCTGTTCAGAGTTAGGTTAGCTTAGCTAACCAGCCTAGGCCACAGGGTCCCTGAGAGAATTTACAAATTGATTTCATGGGTCTAGTGATCATGGATCATTTTACGCGGTGGGTAGAGGCGTTTCCGACATGAAACTGCTCAGCCCTGACTATAGCAAAGATTCTAGTGGAAGTTATACCGAGGTGGGGAATGCCCCTCCAAATAGATTCAGATCAAGGAACCCACTTCAGAGGGAAGGTGAAGAAGAATGTGTGCCAACTACTAGGAATAAAGCAGTTGTTTCAAGTCCCATACGATCCTCAAGAGTTCAGACATGGTGGAACGCATGAATCAGACTTTAAAAACCACCATAGCAAAGGTTATAGAGCAGACAGGGAGAGGGTGGGAGGACGTACTCCTTGTCATATTGATGCGACTAAGAGCGACCCGACCCAGACGACGGGACTAACACCGTTTGAATCAATGACTGGAAGGGCAACGTGCCTCCCGGAGGGAACTGCAGCAGGCAGTGAATGACCGCTAAAGGACAGAATTAGGAGGTATGTAGCAGCGTTATGCGAACAGTTAAAAGAGCTAAGGTCGAGCTCAGGGAGCAGCAGGAGATAGTGGACCGGGAAAGGAGCGAAAGCAGTGAGGAATCACGCAATGTACCAAAAATAGGGGAAAAGGTTATGGTGTAAAGGTCTCCCGATAGACCAGGGTTCGCCCCTAAATGGCAGGGGCCGCCTGAAGTGATAATGATAAGTGACACCTGCGTATGCCTAGATATGGCAGGGAAAGGAAGATGGAAGCAGGTGAAACTGTATGTCTCAGCCGGTTTCTGCCAGCAGAAAAGCAGACCTTCAGAACAATGGCGACGGAGGGCAACCGCCACCGCAAGCACCCTTCTGACAATAACTGAGGCATGGGAGGGGCCCACCGTGAATATCAACAAAACCATCTGCCTACATCTAGGACAGTAACGTTCAGCTGCCTAAAGGAGGGAGCGGGGAATGGGTATGGAAACCGGGAGCCTGGATTTCTGCTAGAGTTACCGCCAGTAGTCATCGGGTCATTCAGGTTGTTCTACCAAGAGAGGACGGGAATGATTTGGCCCAAGTCACACTGCCTCGACCCGGGGTCGCATTCTGCCTGCCCAACCCTGGATGCGACTGGCTGCGCCATTCCGTCCTCAGAGCACAAGAGGCGTCATACCACCTGCTAGGTTGGCACTGGCTCCCAAACATCTGCGACATTTGCTGTGAGCCAGGGTGCTGTGCTATCCCCTTAGACCAGACTGATCTACCTTACACTAACGATGCAGCCGGCAATGTGGACATCAAAGGGGTATAATGATACTAGCTCGGGCTTGGAATAGTTCTGCTAACTGTTCTCGGTATCTAATGGAAGGGGCACCATGCAGGTGGCCAACACCGGTGTAAGTATCACGGCAGGATGGACTAATTTCCCCCCATTCGTTTGGCAACCCGGCTTAGAGGGACAATATTGTCAAAAACAATGTGTAGATGTTGCTAATCAGCTCGGGTGTAGTGATAGTCAATGCTTTAACTTGTCAACCTGTGGGTCTCAGAGACCTACCAAATGCCCAACCACCCATGTCAACCCCTACGGATGGGATAATTAGAATTGGGAAACCCAAGGTAGTATTACATGATGTTAAGATGGTCACCTTAGATGTGACCTACAACTTGACCAGTCTGGTCTCCGCTTTACTAGCTGACTGTGAGAATCATACTGTAGGTCAATTGGGCAACACAAAAGTTACAGCAGCTGATTTGCGACCATCAGACCCACATAGCTCCTGGAATCCAAAGTGCCCATGAAGAAAGGAAGAGGCGCAGTGTTTTAGGGGAAATGGGGGGTCTATTCGGGAGTGCCAATTCAGCCCTGAACTCACTCCAGATTTCCGATATAAATGATTATGCCTCCTGGGTGGCCAAAGAGACTGCGAGAGGACTGTGATTTGCAGCCCGGGGAACTGAGTATGCACTTACAGCTATATACATTCAGGGAGAGGACTTAATGGAAGGGTAAAGTTATTATCCCAGCCGTAATTAATGCAACCGATTCGCAATCGAAGGGAAGGGCCTGTGACATGTTGGCTTGGGACTTGGTAAATAATGTTTCAGATATTGAAGATATAGGATTTGGTATAGCCCCCCAACACACAGTCTGTAAGATTAGATCTCATCAATATATATGAGGAAAGGCAGGAGCTGGTAGTCACCCAGCCTATAATGGGAGCAGTGGGGAGTACAATCAAATTTCTCATGATTATACCTCAAGAACATGCCAATGGAACTTATTCAGGGGGATGCAAATTCATATCCCTGGGAGTGGTGAGGCACGAGCTAATGTATCAGGTGGGATCCCAAGGGTATATAGCTCCAAGTTTAAATGGTACTCTTTTGATGACAACACAGGAATGTTGTACTGAGTCGCAGCATTATATCATCCTCTCTTGCAATACTCTGAGACCCATCAGTAATGATTCTGCCATAGTGGTATCGGTCAGCCCTCTCGAGAAAGACTCGAAAGACTGGGCGGCACAGTGGTTAGCACTGCAGCCTCACAGCTCCAGGGACCCGGGTTCCATTCTGGGTACTGCCTGTGTGGAGTTTGCAAGTTCTCCCTGTGACCGCGCGGGTTTTTGCCGGGTGCTCCGGTTTCCTCCCACAGCCAAAGACTTGCAGGTTGATAGGTAAATTGGCCATTATAAATTGCCCCTAGTGTAGGTAGGTGTTAGGGAAATTGAGGGAAGGTGGGGATGTGGTAGGAATATGGGATTAATGTAGGATCAGTATAAATGGGTGGTTGTTGGTCAGCACAGACTTGGTGGGCTGAAGGGCCTGTTTTAGTGCTGTATCTCTAAACTTTAAGGCAGTGCAAACTTCCCCTATGCAGTGGTGCTTTTTGACGGACAAGACAAGGTTCTTATATGGAGAATTGGAGAGTGACAATAACCACACTTTCTGCTTACAGATCACTGACTCCTTTACAGTGGGGGATTTCCACCTTGCAGGCAGGGCTCTCAAGGGGTATGTATTCAGCCCATGGTGCGATGGCTCGTTAGATATTGACGAAGCCCCCGGTAGAATAGCCCAGGAAGCAGTGCAAAGGGCCCTAACCACCACCAGGAGGTTTATGGAGCAAAGCAGTCAAGCAATCACAAGGGGTAGGGTACAGGTGAACCTAGCCAAAGCAGTGGTTCAGAGATTGGAGCACTCGGCCAGCAATAAAGCCAAGGTGGAAAGAATGCAGTATAACTGGTGGGAAGTGGGAAGGATCGCTGCAGCCGTTGTGTCCATTGTGGTCCTGGTAGTTAGTCTCTGTATTTGTTACTACCAAAGGCTGATGATATCCCAAGCGATGCAGTTGGTAATGCTGGCCAACAAAGGGTACACCCCGGTATTCCCTGCAGTCAGAGTCCCTCTCCCAGGGAATATGAAACGTGTGAATATGTATGAAAATTACACGATATAATGAGATAGAGGTTCCAAGCCCAGCCCAGGTCAAAAGGACTTTGGTGAAGCAGTAAGAGAACAGCAGACTAGGAGATCCGAAGCCCACTGAACTCCAGTAGGATCCCTTGAGCAAATGGTGAGTGAAGGATGTTGGAATGTCCCATCTGGGTCAGGTGGTGCGCCTGACCAGGGGTCCAAAAGGAGGGACTGAAGTGGGACCAGTAGGGTAGATTATTTAGCATTAGGATACATCAACAGTCTTAGAACAAAGATGGAAGCACTGCAGTTGGGGAACCAGGACATGATGGGATGCGTGGCAATGGTCATGGGAAGGTGTGCAACTCAGAAGTCTACATCTGTGTAAACATGTTGTCCTTGAGATAAGAACATGATAGCAGGAGGCACAGGATATTATAAACTGTGAAAACACCAAGCCTCAGGAATGGGGAGGAGGAGATGACATGGGGGGACGATTAGTAAGACAATACACTTCAGTTTATTGATCCAGTGGGGGGGAGGAGGAGTATGAACAAAGGAGTAATGGTGATTGTGTTCTATAACTGTACGTTTTAAAATTGATTTGAAATTATTTGACTGATCAGAGAGTTTCTCCCACTGTAGTGTTTGAATAAACCTTTATTTACTTCAATCCCATGGACTCGAGACAAGTTATTTTCTCCACAACACTACAATGCTGCCCTCAACAGACCAAGCTATTTGGCTGATTGCTTCAATGTGATGGAGCAAGCGTGAACATTGGATCCCTGTATTCATGAGTTTGCTGAAATGAAAAGCAGGAGCAGGAGATAAATTTCAACAACATATCACCTGATAAACTCCACATAACAATGAAAAACAGGGAGGGACAGATCTGAACAGTACAAATAAAGTTGACCACCTCTGGTCAATTGTGCAAATAAATTATCAGCAGCTCTACCTCCACTTGACATCGTTCTCCCCACCTCTCCCTGGCAGTCATTTAAGTTGTGGCTATTAAAACACAGCCAACCCATGTCCTCACTTGTGGTCCACACATGCATTGTGCGACCAGGAACACGAATCCTCTGATATTCCCTTCATTTTGCTATTTACAGGTTTGATTCAGTGCAAAATTTGCAGTAGACCATCACTCTGAAGACTGCCCACATCTTGGGTACAAATACTGACAATTTCCTAGTTATTTATTTATGATAGTTCATTAAAATGGGAAAAGAATACAACTTTGTCTCCGCTAGCACAGATCTGCAGGAGTAGGCCACTCGGCCCTTCGAGCCTGCTCCGCTATTCAATAAGTTCATGGCTGAATGGATTACTCCACATTTCCACCTACTTCCTACCCTCCACATTTCCATCTACTTCCGCCCCCTTGCCTATCAAGAATCTATCTACCTCTGCCTTAAAAATATTCAAAGACTCTGCTTCCACTGCCTTTTGAGGAAGAGAATTCCAAAGACTCACGACCCTCTGAGAAAAGATTTCTCCTTATCTCTGTCTTAAATGGGCAACCCCTTATTTTTAAACAGTGACCACTAGTTCTAGATTCTCCCACAAGGGGAAGCATCCTTTCTACATCCACCCTGTCAAGACCCCTCAGGATCTTATACGTTTCAATCAATTCACCTCTTACTCTTTTAAATTCCAGAGGATACAAGCCGAGCCTGTCCAATCTTTCCTCGTAAGACAGCCCGCCCATTCCAGGTATTAGTCCAGTAAATCTTCTCTGCACTGCCTCCAACGCATTCACATCCTTCCTTAAATAAGGAGACCAGTACTATACACAGTACTCCAAATGTGGTCTCACCAATGCCCTGTATTGCTGAAGCATAACCTCCTGACTTTTGTATTCAATTCCCCTTGCAATAAACGATAATATTCTATTAGCTTTCCTAATTACGTACTGTTTTTGCATACTAACCTTTTGTGATTCATGCACGAGGACACCCAGATCCCTCTGCATCTCCTAGCTATGCAATCTCTCACCATTTAGATATATGCTTCCTTTTTATTCTTCCTGCCAAAGTGGACAATTTCCCACTTTCCCACATTATACTCCATTTGCCAGGTCTTTGTCCACTCACTTAACCTATCTATATCCCTTTGTAGTCCCTTTATGATACTGAGTTAAAGGGATTGGCAAAAGAACTAGAGGTGGCATGTGAAAATCTTTTATGCAGTGAGTGGTTAGGATCTGAAATGCACTGAGTGTGTGGTGGAGGCAGATTCAATTGTGGCTTTCAAAAGGGAATTGGATAAGCACATAGAAACATAGAAAATAGGAGCAGGAGTAGGCCATTTGGCCCTTTGAGCCTGCTCTGCCATTCATTATGATCATGGCTGATAATCCAACTCAGTGACCTGTTCCCGCTTTCTCCCCATACCCTTTGATCCCTTTAAACCCAAGAGCTACATCTGACTCCTTCTTGAAAACATACAATGTTTTGACCTCAACTGCTTTCTGTGGTAGTGAATTCCACAGGCTCACCACTCTCTGGGTGAAGTAATTTCTCCTCATTTCAGTCCTGAAAGGTTTACCCCGTATCCTTAGACTATGACCACTGGTTCTGGATTTCCCCACCATCGGGAACATCCTTCCTGCATCTACCCTGTCAAGTCCTGTTAGAATTTTATAGGTTTCTATGAGATCCCCCCTCATTCTTCTAAACTCCAGCGAATATAATCCTAATCGACTCAATCTCTCCTCATATGTCAGTACCGCCATCCCAGGAACCAGTCTGCTAAACAGTCGCTGCACTCCCTCTATAGCAAGAACATCCTTCCTCATGTAAGGAGACCATAACTGCACACAATATTCCAGGTGTGGCCTCACCAAGGCCCTGTATAATTGCAGCAAGACATCCCTGCTCCTGTACTCAAATCCTCTCGCTATAAATGTCAACATACCATTTGCCTTTTTTACCGCCTGTTGCACCTGCATGCTTACCTTCAGTGACTGGTGTATGAGAACACTATAGTTCGAGTACTTTAGATGGGTCAGTTTTTGTCCAGTGTGTGCAGGAGGGTTTTCTGACACAGTATGTAGACAGGCCAACCAGGAGCGATGCCACATTGGATTTGGTACTGGGTAATGAACCCGGCCAGGTGTTAGATTTAGAGGTAGGTGAGCACTTTGGTGATAGTGATCACAATTCGGTTAGGTTTACCTTAGCGATGGGCAGGGACAGGTATATACCGCAGGGCAAGAATTAAAGCTGGGGGAAAGGAAATTATGATGCGATTAGGCAAGATTTAGGATGCGTAGGATGGGGAAGGAAACTGCAGGGGATGGGAACAATCGAAATGTGGAGCTTATTCAAGGAGCAGCTACTGCGTGTCCTTGATAAGTATGTACCCGTCAGGCAGGGAGGAAGTTGTCGAGCGAGGGAGCCGTGGTTTACTCAAGAAGTTGAAGCGCTTGTCAAGAGGAAGAAGGCGGCTTATGTTAGGATGAGACGTGAAGGCTCAGTTAGGGCGCTTGAGAGTTACAAGCTAGCCAGGAAGGATCCAAAGAGAGAGCTAAGAAGAGCAAGGAGAGGACACGAGAAGTCATTGGCAGATAGGATCAGGGAAAACCCTAAGGCTTTCTATAGGTATATCAGGAATAAAAGAATGACTGGAGTTAGATTAGGGCCAATCAAGGATAGTAGTGGGAAGTTGTGTGTGGAATCAGAGGAGATAGGGGAAGCGTTAAAGGAATATTTTGCGTCAGTATTTACAGTAGAGAAAGAAAAAGTTATCGAGGAGAATACTGAGATTCAGACTACTAGGCTAGATGGGATTGAGGTTCACAAGGAGGAGGTGTTAGCAATTTTGGAAAGTGTGAAAATAGATAAGTCCCCTGGGCCAGATGGGATTTATCCTAGGATTCTCTGGGAAGCCAGGGAGGAGATTGCAGAGCCTTTGTCCTTGATCTTTATGTCGTCATTGTCGACAGGAATAGTGCCGGAAGACTGGAGGATAGCAAATGTTGTCCCCTTGTTCAAGAAGGGGAGTAGAGACAGCCCTGGTAATTATAGACCTGTGAGCCTTACTTCAGTTGTGGGTAAAATGTTGGAAAAGGTTACAAGAGACAGGATTTATAATCATCTAGAAAAGAATAAGTTCATTAGCGATAGTCAGCACGGTTTTGTGAAGGGTAGGTCGTGCCTCACAAACCTTATTGAGTTTTTCGAGAAGGTGACCAAACAGGTGGATGAGGGTAAAGCAGTGGATGTGGCGTATATGGATTTCAGTAAGGCGTTTGATAAAGTTCCCCACGGTAGGCTATTGCAGAAAATACGGAAGTATGAGGTTGAAGGTGATTTAGAGCTTTGGATCAGAAATTGGCTAGCTGAAAGAAGACAGAGGGTGGTGGTTGATGGCAAATGTTCATCCTGGAGTTTAGTTACTAGTGGTGTACCGCAAGGATCTGTTTTGGGGCCACTGCTGTTTGTCATTTTTATAAATGAACTGGAAGAGGGTGTAGAAGGGTGGGTTAGTAAATTTGCGGATGACACGAAGGTCGGTGGAGTTGTGGATAGTGCCGAAGGATGTTGTAGGGTACAGAGGGACATAGATAGGCTGCAGAGCTGGGCTGAGAGATGGCAAATGGAGTTTAATGCGGAAAAGTGTGAGGTGATTCACTTTGGAAGGAGTAACAGGAATGCAGAGTACTGGGCTAATGGGAAGATTCTTGGTAGTGTAGATGAGCAGAGAGATCTTGGTGTCCAGGTACATAAATCCCTGAAGGTTGCTACCCAGGTTAATAGGGCTGTTAAGAAGGCATATGGTGTGTTAGCTTTTATTAGTAGGGGGATCGAGTTTCGGAGCCACGAGGTCATGCTGCAGCTGTACAAAACTCTGGTGAGACCGCACCTGGAGTATTGCGTGCAGTTCTGGTCACCGCATTATCGGAAGGATGTGGAAGCTTTGGAAAGGGTGCAGAGGAGATTTACTAGGATGTTGCCTGGTATGGAGGGAAGGTCTTACGAGGAAAGGCTGAGGGACTTGAGGTTGTTTTCATTGGAGAGGAGGAGGAGAAGAGGTGACTTAATAGAGACATATAAGATAATCAGAGGGTTAGATAGGGTGGATAGTGAGAGTCTTTTTCCTCGGATGGTGATGGCAAACACGAGGGGACATAGCTTTAAGTTGAGGGGTGATAGATATAGGACAGATGTCAGAGGTAGTTTCTTTACACAGAGAGTAGTAGGGGCGTGGAACGCCCTGCCTGCAACAGTAGTAGACTCGCCAACTTTAAGGGCATTTAAGTGGTCATTGGAGAGACATATGGATGAAAATGGAATAGTGTAGGTCAGATGGTTTCACAGGTCGGCGCAACATCGAGGGCCGAAGGGCCTGTACTGCGCTGTAATATTCTAATTCTAAAAAAAACACCCAGGTCTCGTTGCATATTCCCCTCTCTCAGTTTATAGCCGTTCAGATAATAATCTACCTTCCACTTTGGTAGCAAAAACAGGATAACCTCACATTTATCCACATTATACTGCATCTGCCATGCATTTGCCTTGTCCAACTCAACTTGTCCAAATCACCCTGAAGCCTCTCTGCATCCTCCTCACAACTCACTCTCCCACCCAGTTTTGTGTCATCTGCAAATTTGGAGATATTACATTTAGTTCCCTCATCTAAATCATTAATATATATTGTGAATAGCTGGGGTCCTAGCACCGATCCCTGCAGCACCCCACTAGTCCCTGCTTGCCATTGGGAAAAAGACCCGTTTATCCCTACTCCTGGTTTCCTGTCTGCCAACCAATTTTCTATCCATCACAATACACTACCCCCAATCCCATGCACTTTAATTTTACATGCTAATCTCTTATGTGGGACTTTGTCGAAAGCCTTCTGAAAGTTCAAATGAACCACATCCACTGGCTCCTCCTCATCAGCTCCACTAGTTAGATCCTCGATGAATTCTGGTAGATCTGTCAACATGATTTCCCTTTCGTAAATCCATACCGACTCTGTCCGATTCTACCACTGTTCTCCAAGTTGGTTCCTCAACATATTGGTCCAGAAAACCATCCCGCAAATACTCCATGAATTCCTCCTCTACGGTATTGTGACTAATTTGATTTGCTCAATCTATATGCAGATTAAAGTCACCCATATTTGCAGATGTTCCTTTATCGCATGCGTCTCTAATTTCCTGTTTGATGCCCTTCCCAACATCACCACTACAGTTTGGGGGGTCTATATACAACCCCCACCAACGTTTTTTGCCCCTTAGTGTTTCTCAGCTCTACCCATCCAGATTTCACATAGTCAGAGCTAATATCCTTCCTCACTATTGCGTTAATTTCCTCTTTAACCAGCAATGCGACTCCACCGCCTTTTGCTTTTTGTCTGTCCTTCCTAAATACTGAATACCCCTGGACGTTCAATTTCCCATCCCTGGTCACCCTGCAGCCATGTCTCCATAATCCCGACTATATCATACCTGTTTACATCTACTTGCGCAATTAATTCATCCACTTTATTGCAAATGTTCCGCGCGTTAAGGCATAAGGCCTTGAGGCTTTTCGTTTTAACATTACTTGTCCCCTTCCCACTATTTTTCACTGTGGCCCTGTTTGATTCTGGCCCTTGATTTCTCTGCCTATCACTTTTCTTATTCCCCTTACTGTCTTTTGTTCTAGTCTTTGATCCCCCCCCTCCTCTGACTCCTTGCAAAGGTTCCCATCCCCCTGCCATTTTAGTTCAAACTCTCCCCAACCACTCTAGCAACTACTCCCCCTAGGATGTCAGTCCCGGTCCTATCCCAGGTGTAACCCGTCCAGTTTGTACTGGTCCCACCTCCCCCAGAACCGGTTCCAATGTCCCATGAATCTAAAAACCTCCCCCCTCACACCTGAAGAGAAAATATTTGTAGGGTTACAGAGAAACGACAGGGAAGTGGGAGCAGCTTTGTTGCATTTTCAGACAGCCCATGTGGACTTGATGCGCCAAATGACCTCCCTCTGTGCTGCAACCATTCTATTAATCTATGCAAAGGGTGGCAGAAGTTTGGAACACTCTTCTGCAAACGGCAATTGAAGCTAGATCAATTGTTTGTTTTAAAACAGATATTGACAGAATTTCGTTATCCGTGGTATAAACGGATACGGAGCAACGGCAGGTATTTGGAGTTAGGTCGTAGACCAGCATGATCTCAGGTGAATGGTGGAACAGCTTGAGAGGCTAAATGGCCTCCTCCGGTTTCTTACGTGTGCTTGACTCCTTTCTCACCCAGTATGTAAAAATCCCAACAAGTGAGAGCATTGATGGATCTAGTAATAAGAAATGAATCAGCACACATAAGAGAAGTAAGCATTGGGGAAAATATATGCAATAGCGATCACAACACAAGGTTTAAGATAAAGACGGAGAATGACATAAGTAATATAAGACCAAAGAAATAAATTGAAAATCAACTGTTTTAAGGGAATGAAAATGGAACTGGGGAAAATAAACTGTAAACATTTATTGACAATGAAATAGGACAGCTGTGGGAAACATTTAAAATAGTGATCAATTCCAGAAGAAACATCTCCCACTAAAAAGCAAGAACAGACTAGCCAGTAATGACATACCTTGGATGAACAAAGACGCAAGGTCAAAACTAAAACTAACGTAAAAGACATACACTAAATACACAAACAACGAAGGAGATGACAATAAAAGAGCATCTGAAAAGGGTAGGAAAGTCAAAAAATTAGGAAGGCAAAAATAAACTACGCAACATTATTTTAAAATATAAAAATAGTAAAATATTGTACAGACACATAAGTAAAAGAAAAGTCAAGATAGATAAGGATAGGACCACTAAGGATACACATGAAAAACTCAGGTAATGGCAGCAAACATGCAGAAATATTAATTACTTTGCTTCAGTTTTTACCAAGACGACTATCATGTGGACATGACATTAGAAGTGACAAAACCAAGATATCCAAGATAGAAAGAGAGCAGTAATTGATAAATTAAACAAACTTAGAGAGCATAAAGCTGCTGGTCCAGATGGATTGCACCCACTCATTAAAAGTTAGGAAAGAGATAGCAGATTCACTATTACATATATATAAAAACACAGAAAATAAAGGCAGAGGATTGACAAACAGCTAATGTGATTCCTATTATTTAAAGAAACACAAGTCCAGAAGCTATAGACCAATTAACTTGTCAATGGTAGGAAAAATAATGGGACGCTTACTCAAACAAGTAATAAAAAACATTTAGAAATTGAAAATATAACAGAGTAGTCAGCATGGATTCCAATAGGGGTCATACTTGACCAAACATTGAATTCTTTGAAGTAAAAGAGGTAAACAAAGGTAATATGCTGATGTCATATTTAGATTTTCAAGAAGTCTACAATAATGCACCGCATAATAGACTCATGACTAAGGTCAAAAAATGTGGAATAAGGGGACAAGTAGCAGAATGGATACAAAACAGGTGGAAGAAATCTTGTGTGGACCATAAACAGCACGGCCCGTTTCTGTACTGTAAATATTGTGACATTGTAGTGTTGGAAAGAGGGGATGCCCTTGAGGGGGCAAGGACAAAATCCATTTGGTTCGAGTTGAGAAGCAAAAAGGGTATGATCACGCTACTAAGAGTATTCTATAGGACTCCAAATGGTGCGACGCAGAGAGAGGAGCAAATCTACAGGGAAAGCAGAGATGTGCAAGAGCTATAGAATGGTGATATTGGCGGGACTTTAATTATGCAAATATCGATTGGAATAATTTTAGAGTAAAGGAAGAGGAGGGCAGGAATTTCTGGATTGTATTCAGGAGAACTTCCTTGATCAGTATGTTCTCGGCCCAACTAGAAAGGAGACATTAAAATACGAGAAATGCTGGAAACACTCAGCAAGTCTATCAGCATCTGTGGAGAGAGAAGCAGAGTTAATGTTTCAGGTCAGTGACCAATTTCAGATTTCCAGCATCTGCAGTATTTTGCTTTTATCATAGAAAGGAGACATTGCTGGATCTGGTGCTGGGAAATGAGGCGGGCCAAGTGGACCAAGTGTCTGTGGGGGAGCACTTGGATAAGAGTGATCATCGTATCATAAGGCTTAGACCCTTACTGCAGAAAAGCAAGGAACGACATAAGGTCGAATGGCTAGGTTGGAAGTGGGCCAATTTCAACAAGATGAGAAGGGATTTAGCCAGGATAAAACAGAACCAAAGACTGACAGGAAGAACTGCAACTGAACAATGGGCTATCTTTAAGGAAGAGATGCTTCAGGTACAGGCTAGGTACATTCAAACAAGGGCAGAAGGTAGGGGAACCAAAAATCCCTGGATTAATAGGGAGATAGAGATTATGATGAAACAGAAAAAAAAGAGCGTGTATGATGCATGCCAGGTGAATTGTTCAATCAAAAGCCAGGCCAAATAGAGTAAGTTGAGAGGGGAGGTGAAGAGGACAATAAGACTGGCAAAGAGGGAATGCGAGAACAGAATGGCAGTCAACATAAAAGGGAACCCAAAAATCATCTACCGGCATACAAATAGTAAGTGGGTAGTAAGGGGTGTAGTGGGATCTATTGGGGACAAATAGAGAATATATGCTTAGAGGCACAGGGCAGGCTTGAATACTTCATGAGTACTTTGCATTGGTGTTTACTAAGGAAGAGGAATCTGACAAAATATCGGTAGAAGCAGAGAGTACAGGCAATCAATCGGTGAAAAATTGAGAGGGGAGGTACAGGAAAGGAAAGGAATCCATATACCTTGTTAACCATCTTATCGACCTGTCCTGCTACCTTCAGGGATCTGTGGACATTCACTCCAAGGTCCCTCACTTCCTCTACATCTCAGTATTTTCCCATTAATCGTGTATTTCTTTGCCTTGTTTGACCTCCTCAAATGCAAGTCACCTACCTCACACTTCTCTGTGTTGAGTTCCATTTGCCACCTTTCAGCCCATCTGACCAGACCATTAATATCTTCCTGTAGCCTACAGCTATCCTCCTCACTATGTACCACACGGCCAATCTTTGTGTTGTCTGCAAACTTCTTGATCATGCCCCCGACATTTACGTCCAAATCATTTATATATACCACAAAAGCAGGGGACCCAGTACAGAGCCCTGCGCAATGCCATTGGAAACAGCCCTCCAGACGCAAAAACACCCGTCAATAATTACCCTTTGTTTCCCGCTACTGAGCCAATTTTGTATCCACCTTGCTGCATTTCCCTGGATGCCATGGGATTTTATTTTTTTTAAAAAATCAATCTGCCATGTGCGACCTTGTCAAAAGCCTTGCTAAAATCCATGCTGACCACACATATTCCTTGTTACTTCTTCAAAAAGATCGATCAAGTTGGTCCGACAAGATCTTCCCTTCACAAATCACAACTCCAGCAACCCGGGTTCAGTTCTGGGTACTGCCTGTGCGGAGTTTGCAAGTTCTCCCTGTGACCGCGTGGGTTTCCACCGGGTGCTCCGGTTTCCTCCCACAGCCAAAGACTTGCAGGTTGACAGGTAAATTGGCCATTGTAAATTACCCCTAGTGTAGGTAGGTGGTAGGAGAATGGTGGGGAAGTGGTAGGAAATATGGGATTAATGTAGGATTAGTATAAATGGGTGGTTGTTGGTCGGCACAGACTCGGTGGGCCGAAGGGCCTGTTTCAGTGCTGTATCTCTAAATAAAAAATAAAATCCATGCTGACTATGCTTGATTAATCTGTGCCTTTCAAGGTGACAGTTTATCCTGTCTCAGAATAGATTCCAATAATTTTCCCACTACTGAGGTTAGACTGACTGGCCTGTAATTATTCAGTCTAGCCCTCGCGCTCCCTTTTTAAACAGAGGTACGACGTTAGCAGTCCTATTTTGAGAGAGTGGTTAGCAAAGCATATGGGATCTTGGGCTTCATAAATAGAGGCACTGAGTACAAAAGCAAGAAAGTTACGCTGAACCTTTATAAAGCTCTGGTTAGGCCCCAGCTAGAGTACTGCGTCGAATTCTGGTCACCACACTTCAGGAATGATGCGAAGGTGCAGAGGAGATCTACCAGAATGGTTCCAGGGATGGGGAATTTTAGTTATAAGGTTAGATTGGAAAAGCTGGGATTGTTCTCCTTGAAGCAAAGGAGACTGAGGGGAGATTTGATGAAGGTGTACAAAATTATGTATAAAGTAAGACAAGGAAAAACTGATTCCCATTAACTGATGGTACAAGGACTAGGGGGACACAGATTGAAAGTTTTGGGCAACAGATGCAGGGGAATGTAAGAAGTTTTTTTCTTAAACACGAGTGGCAACAACCTGGAACTCATTGCCCACGAGGGTGATGGAAGCAGAGACAAAGATTTCAAAAGGAAATTGGATGGGCACTTGAATGAAATAAAGTTGCAGGATCGAGCAGGGAGTGGAACTGGCTGGATAGTTCCGTGGAGAGCCGAAATGGACTCGATGGGCTGCACGGCCTCCTTCTATGCTGTAAATGACTCATTCTAAATACTATGTAACATTGTGATATGGCAACTTCATGAATGACAAGCCATTCAATGTTTTATGCTACCCTCTGCAATAGAAGGGGCTCAATAGAAGGTGCTGCACTCCCAGATTTAATTGGCATTGAAATGATCTATTTCAGCAAACAAATTTTACTGGTGCTCAGCTAAGGCACTTCACAGTAATAGACTATTGTTGATACTAAGCATGAGCTCACAGGACCATTCTTGTCCTGCAGAAATGATTGCCCTTCAGCGGATCACATTAACAGCAGCTGTACAGAGAATGAGGAATTGAAAGGAATTAGTATTCTTAAGAAGGTTGTATTGGAGAAATTAATGGGACTAAGGTTGATAAGTCCCCAGGAACTGACATTCTACATGCCAGTGTTAAAAGAGGTAGTTATGGAGATAGTGGATGCATTGATCATCTTCCAAAATTCTATACATTCTGGAATGGTCCTTGCAAATTGTAAAGTAGCAAACGTCACCCCACTATTTAAAGGAGGGAGAGAGAAAACAGGGAATTACAGACCTGTGAGCCTAACATCAGTCGTTGGGAAAATGCTAGAATCTATTCTAAAGGATGTGATAAATGGACACTTGAATAATGATCTGATTGGGATAGTCAACATGGATTTATGCTCGACGAACCTGTTGGAATTTTTTGAGCAAGTTACTAACAGAATTGATAAAGGGGAGTTGGTGGACGGAGTATACTTGGATTTTCAGAAGGCTTTTAATAAAATCCCCCACAGGAGGTTGGTTGGCAAAATTTAAGCACATGGGACAGGAGGTACTATATTGGCAAAACTGTGGATTAGTTAACAGGCAGAAAACAGAGAGTAGGAATAAACGGGTTGGCAGGCTGTGACTAGTGGGGTACCACAAGGATCAGTGCTTGGGCCCCTGCTGTTCACAATATACATCAATGATTTGGATGTGGGGACCAAATGTAGTATTTCCAAGTTCGTGGATGACACAAAACTAGGTGGGAATATGCGTGGTCAGGGAGATGCAATGTGGCTTCAAGGGGATTTGGACAGACTTAGTGAGTGGGCAAGAACATGGCAGATGGAATATATTATGCAAAAATGTGAGGTTATCCACTTTGGTAGGAGAAACAGATGTGAAGAGTATTTCTTCAATGGTAAGAGATTGGAAAGTGTAGATGTACGAAGGGACCTGGGTGTCCTTGTCAATAAGTCACTGAAAGTTAACATGCAGGTGCAGCAAGCAATTAGGAAGCTAATGGTATATTAGCCTTTATCGTAAGAGGATTTGCGTATAGGAATAGTGAAGTCTTGCGAGAGTGGTCCTAAAGGAAGAGTGCTAAATTGGGGGAAGGCCAACTATACCAAAATTCGGCAGGAGCTGGGGAATGTAGATTGGGAGCAGCTGTTTGAAGGTAAATCCACATGTGATATGTGGGAGGCTTTTAAAGAGAGGTTGATTAGCGTGCAGGAGAGACATGTTCCTGTGAAAATGAGGGATAGAAATGGCAAGATTAGGGAGCCATGGATGACAGGGGAAATTGTGAGACTAGCTAAGAGGAAAAAGGAAGCATACATAAGGTCTAGGTGGCTGAAGAAAGACGAAGCTTTGAAAGAATATCGGGAATGTAGGACCAATCTGAAACGAGGAATTAAGAGGGCTAAAAGGGGTCATGAAATATCTTTAGCAAACAGGGTTAAGGAAAATCCCAAAGCCTTTTATTCATATATAAGGAGCAAGAGGGTAACTAGAGAAAGGATTGGCCCACTCAAGGACAAAGGAGGAAAGTTATGCGTGGAGTCAGAGAAAATGGGTGAGATTCTAAACGAGTACTTTGCATCGGTATTCACCGAGGAGAGGGACATGAAGGATGTTGAGGTTAGGAACAGATGTTTGATTACTCTAGGTCAAGTCGGCATAAGGAGGGAGGAAGTGTTGGGTATTCTAAAAGGCATTAAGGTGGACAAGTCCCCAGGTCCGGATGGGATCTATCCCAGGTTACTGAGGGAAGCGAGAGAGGAAATAGCTGGGGCCTTAACAGATATCTTTGCAGCATCCTTAAACACGGGTGAGGTCCCGGAGGACTGGAGAATTGCTAATGTTGTCCCCTTGTTTAAGAAGGGTAGCAGGGATAATCCAGGTAATTATAGACCGGTGAGCCTGACGTCAGTGGTAGGGAAGCTGCTGGAGAAGTTACTGAGGGATAGGATCTATTCCCATTTGGAAGAAAATGGGCTTATCAGTGATAGGCAACATGGTTTTGTGCAGGGAAGGTCATGTCCTACCAACTTAATAGAATTCTTTGAGGAAGTGACAAAGTTGATTGATGAGGGAAGGGCTGTCGATGTCATATACATGGACTTCAGTAAGGCGTTTGATAAGGTTCCCCATGGTAGGCTGATGGAGAAAGTGAAGGCGCATGGGGTCCAAGGTGTACTAGCTAGATGGATAAAGAACTGGCTGGGCAACAGGAGACAGAGAGTAGCAGTGGAAGGGAGTTTCTCAAAATGGAGACTTGTGACCAGTGGTGTTCCACAGGGATCCGTGCTGGGACCACTGTTGTTTGTGATATACATAAATGCTTTGGAGGAAAGTATAGGTGGTCTGATTAGCAAGTTTGCAGACGACACTAACATTGGTGGAGTAGCAGATAGTGAAGGGGACTGTCAGAGAATACAGCAGAATATGGACAGACTGGAGAGTTGGGCAGAGAAATGGCAGATGGAGTTCAATCAGGGCAAATGCGAGGTGATGCATTTTGGAAGATCCAATTCAAGAGTGAACTATACAGTAATATAAAAAGCAAAATACTGCGGATGCTGGAAATCTGAAACAAAAACAAGAAATGCTGGAATCACTCAGCAGGTCTGGCAGCATCTGTGGAAAGAGAAGCAGAGTTAACGTTTCGGGTCAGTGACCCTTCTTCGGAACTGACAAATATTAGAAAAGTCACAGATTATAAGCAAGTGAGGTGGGGGTGGGGCAAGAGATAACAAAGGAGAAGGTGCAGATTGGACCAGGCCACATAGCTGACCAAAAGGTCACGGAGCAAAGGCAAACACACCATTAACGTATTGTTTGCCTTTGCTCCGTGACCTTTTGGTCAGCTATGTGGCCTGGTCCAATCTGCACCTTCTCCTTTGTTATCTCTTGCCCCACCCCCACCTCACTTGCTTATAATCTGTGACTTTTCTAATATTTGTCAGTTCCGAAGAAGGGTCACTGACCCGAAACGTGAACTATACAGTAAATGGAAAAGTCCTGGGGAAAATTGATGTACAGAGAGATTTGGGTGTTCAGGTCCATTGTTCCCTGAAGGTGGCAACGCAGGTCAATAGAGTGGTCAAGAAGGCATACGGCATGCTTTCTTTCATCGGACGGGGTATTGAGTACAAGAGTTGGCAGGTCATGTTACAGTTGTATAGGACTTTGGTTCGGCCACATTTGGAATACTGCGTGCAGTTCTGGTCGCCACATTACCAAAAGGATGTGGATGCTATGGAGAGGGTGCAGAGGAGGTTCACCAGGATGTTGCCTGGTATGGAGGGCGCTAGCTATGAGGAGAGGTTGAGTAGATTAGGATTATTTTCATTAGAAAGACGGAGGGGGACCTGATTGAGGTGTACAGACAGGTTGGATAGCAAGAAGTTTTTTCCCCAGAGTGGGGGACTCAATTACTAGGGGTCACGAGTTCAAAGTGAAAGGGGAAAAGTTTAGGGGGGATATGCGTGGAAAGTTCTTTACGCAGAGGGTGGTGGGTGCCTGGAACGCGCTGCCAGCGGAGGTGGTAGACGCGGGCACGATAGCGTCTTTTAAGATGTATCTAGACAGATACATGAAAGGGCAGGAAGTAAAGAGATACAGACCCTTAGAAAATAGGAGTCATGTTTAGATAGAGGATCTGGATCGGCGCAGGCTTGGAGGGCCGAAGAGCCTGTTCCTGTGCTGTAATTTTCTTTGTTCTTTAATTGTACAGAACCTTGGTTAGACCGCATCTGGAGTAGTGTGTGCAGTTTTGGTCCCCTTATCTTAAGGATATTATTGACTTAGAGGGAGGGCAACAAAAGTTCACCAGACTTGTTCCCGGGATGGCGGGACTGTCTTATGACGAGAGATTGGGGAAACTGAAACTCTAGAGAATACAGGCTCAAAGAATGAGAGGTGATCTCATTGAAACCTACAAAATATTTCAAGGGATAGACAGGGTAGATGCAGGCAATATGTTTCCTCTGGCTGGGGAGTCTAGGACCAGGGGACACAATTTCAAAATAAGGGGGAAGCCACTTTGGACAGCGATGAGGAGAAATTGTGAATCTTTGGAATTGAGTATGCTTAAAGTAGAGATTGACAGATTTCTAAATACCAATGACAAAGGGATATGGAGATAGTGTGGGAAAAAGGCACTGAAGTAGATAATCAGCCATGATCGTACTGAATGGCAGAGCAGGCTCGATGGGCTGAATGACCTACTCCTGGCTCCTATGTTTCCATGTATGCAATGTAACACAGCCCTGCCCAACCAGACAACAGCAGTGACAAAATTACTCAAAACATTACAGAAAAGAAAAGAAAATTAGATTGAAGTTGGCAAACACAATGAATTGCACGGATTTACTGTATGCCAGTTACCTTCACCGGAATCCTCGGCACCTTCCTTGTGTTTTTGACAGAGAATCCTGTCAAGAAAAGGATTTAAAAAGTACAGATCAACATTTCATCTCATCCAACAGTTAAACAGAAGCTCACAAACAAATATGAAATAAATATGAGCAGCATGCTGGACGTACAGATATATCCCCTGCGATGGGTCTTCCTTTATCTGGGCTTTATCAAGTTTTGCACAATAATAGTGATATGTTCTACGACAAGTTTTTACGTCACATCCAATAGTTGCTCCTGGACGGTGACAACAAGAGCAGCTCTGTAGAAGGAAAGACAACTATATTAATTTGTAACTATGACTGGTCTTTTAAAACTGACAAAATAAATGTATGGATAAAGAAGCAGTTTCCAATACAAAGGTAAAAACATAGCATCTTTAATTTATGTTTTGTCAATCTTGTCTCCTCCATTGAAGGCGGAGATCCCTGTCCCAAATGGTCACTCTTCATGTGCAAGTCTATGGCTGCGTCAGCAAGCTACCTAACCAGGGATAACATGGAAACAGGTCTTTCAGCCTAACCAGTCCATGGTGGTGCTTATCCTCCACGAGCTGCATCCCTAATCCCACTGACCACCATGCTCCCATCATCAATCTATGCTATTAAAAGCTGACATGGTCTTGGTCTCAATCACTAACTCCAATAGTGCAGTCCAGACTCTCAACCATGTGCAAAAATTTCTCCCTCTCTGTCCTCAACCTTAATATGATTATTAAATATAGACGCTCTTGTTCTAGGCGTCACAGTTGAAACCAATCTTGTTCAAACCCAACAGTCGAAACGGTCGCACCTCAACAGAAGCGGGTCCAATACCCTCATGGAGGGTTTGCTCGTGCCGTTGGGAAGGGGTTAAACCTGCTTGGCAGTGAGATGGGAACCTGAACGTAGATTAAGAGGAGAAAGAAGAAAAGTTGGAAATGGAAGACAGAAAATTAGTAAGCATGTTTGGAAGGCACAGGAAACAAAGGCTGGAAAAATAGACAAGAAAGTTTGGCAGTGCTAAATGGTGCATACTTCAATGCAGGGAGTCTAGGGCATAAATTCAGTCATACTGGCTCAGGAGGCCACCATTCGGCCCATCAGGTCCATGCTGACCCTCTGCAGAGCAATCCAGTCAGTCCCATTCCCCGGCTCTATACATATAGCCCTAAAGTTTATTTCCCTATGAAATCATTCAGCACATCCCACCTCCACCATCTATTCCACAGCAAGTTCCAGGTCATTACTATTTGCTGCGTATACAAAATTATGAGGGGCATTGATAGGTTAGATAGGAAGGATGTGATTGCACTGGAGAGGGTGCAGAGGAGATTCACCAGGATGTTGCCTGGGCTGGAGCATTTCAGCTATGAAGAGAGACTGAAAAGGCTCGGGTTATTTTCCTTAGAGCAGAGGATGCTGAGGGGGGACATGATTGAGGTATATAAAACTATGAGGGGCACTGATCGGTTAGATAGGAAGAAACTTTTTCCCTTATTGGAGGGGTTAATAACCAGGGGGCATCGATTTAAGGTAAGGGGCAGGAGGTTTAGAGGGGAATTGTGGAAAAAATTCACCTAGAGGGTGGTTGGAATCTGGAACACACTGCCTGAAGGGGTGGTAGAAACAGGAACCCTGACAACATTTAAGAAGTATTTAGATGAGCACTTGAAACGCCATAGCATACAAGGCTACGGGCCAAGTGCGGAAAATGGGATTAGAATAAACAGGTGCTTGATGGCCAGCACGGACACAATGGGCTGAAGGGCCTGTTTCTGTGCTGTAATACTCTATGATTCTATTTATAAAGGTTCAGCATAAAACTCTCCTGATTTCATACTCATGCCTCTATTTATGAAGCCCAAGATCCCTTTGCTTTACTAACCACTCTCTCAATAAGCCCTGCCACCTTCAAAGATCTCTGCACATGCACTCCCAGGTCCTTCTGTTCCTGCACACTCTTTAGAACTGTGCTATTTAGTCTATATTGCCTCACCCTATCCCTTCTCCCACAATGCATTACCTCACATTCTCTGCATTAAATTCCATCTGCCACTTGTCTTTTCATTCTGCTAGCCCATCTATGTCCTGTTGCAAGCGGTTCACATCATCCACACTTTGCCACTCCTCCAAGTTTGGCATCATGGGCAAATTTTGAGATTCTACTGTGTTCCAACAGCCAAGTCATTTATATATAGCAAAAAAAGCAGCGGTTCTCGCACTGACCCTTGGGGGACACCACAGTCCACCATCCTCCAGTCTGAAAAACAACCATTTATCACTATTCTTTGTTTTCTGTCCTTAAGCCAATTTTTTTATCCAATTGGATACTGACACTCCTATTCCATGAGCCTCAATTTTGTTAACCAGCTTTTTATGTGGTTACTTTATCAAAAGCTTTCTTAAAATTCATATAGACAACAGCCATTGCTTTCCCTTCATCAACATTCTGTTACTTCATCAAAAAGTTCAATTAGATTCGTGAAGAATGATCTGAATTTTATGGGATTTAACATTTTTGAAAGTGTCTAAATCCCCAGGTCTGGTTGAAACGTATCTGAGGCTGTTAACATAGAACATAACAGCGCAGTACAGGCCCTTCAGCCCTCGATGTTGCGCCGACCTGTGAAACCATCTGACCTACACTATTCCATTTTCATCCATATGTCTATCCAATGACCACTTAAATGCCCTTAAAGTTGGCGAGTCTACTACTGTTGCAGGCAGGGCGTTCCACGCCCCTACTACTCTCTGTGTAAAGAAACTACCTCTGACATCTGTCCTATATCTATCACCCCTCAACTTAAAGCTATGTCCCCTCGTGTTTGCCATCACCATCCGAGGAAAAAGGCTCTCACTATCCACCCTGTCCAACCCTCTGATTATCTTATATGTCTCTATTAAGTCACCTCTCCTCCTCCTTCTCTCCAACGAAAACAACCTCAAGGCCCTCAGCCTTTCCTCGTAAGACCTTCCCTCCATACCAGGCAACGTCCTAGTAAAATCTCCTCTGCACCCTTTCCAAAGCTTCCACATCCTTCCTATAATGCGGTGACCAGAACTGCACGCAATACTCCAGGTGCGGCCGCACCAGAGTTCTGCACAGCTGCAGCATGACCTCGTGGCTCCTAAACTCGATCCTCCTACTAATAAAAGCTAACACACCATATGCCTTCTTAACAGCCCTATTAACCTGGGTGGCAACTTTCAGGGATTTATGTACCTGGACACCAAGATCTCTCTGCTCATCTACACTACCAAGAATCTTCCCATTAGCCCAGTATTCTGCAATCCTGTTACTCCTTCCAAAGTGAATCACCTCACACTTTTCCGCATTAAACTCCATTTGCCATCTCTCAGCCCAGCTCTGCAGCCTATCTATGTCCCTCTGTAACCTACAACATCCTTCGGCACTATCCACAACTCCACCAACCTTCGTGTCATCCGCAAATTTACTAACCCACCCTTCTACACCGTCTTCCAGGTCATTTATAAAAATGACAAACAGCAGTGGCCCCAAAAGAGATCCTTGCGGTACACCACTAGAAACTATACTCCAGGATGAACATTTACCATCAACCACCACCCTCTGTCTTCTTTCAGCTAGCCAATTTCTGATCCAAAGCACTAATTCACCTTCAATCCCATACTTCTGTATTTTCTGCAATAGCCTACCGTGGGGAACTTTATCAAACGCCTTACTGAAATCCATATAGACCACATCCACGGCTTTACCCTCATCCACCTGTTTGGTCACCTTCTCGAAAAACTCAATAAGGTTTGTGAGACACGACCTACCCTTCACAAAACCGTGCTGACTATCGCTAATGAACTTATTCTTTTCAAGATGATTATAAATCCTATCTCTTATAACCTTTTCCAACATTTTACCCACAACCGAAGTAAGGCTCACAGGTCTATAATTACCAGGGCTGTCTCTACTCCCCTTCTTGAACAAGGGGACAACATTTGCTATCCTCTAGTCTTCCGGCACTATTCCTGTCGACAATGACGACATAAAGATCAAGGACAAAGGCTCTGCAATCTCCTCCCTGGCTTCCCAGAGAATCCTAGGATAAATCCCATCTGGCCCAGGGGACTTATCTATTTTCACACTTTTAAGGGAAGCAATAGAATAAATAGTGGAGGCTCTGCTCATTTTCTAATCCTCCCTAGCTATGGGTGTGGTACCAGAGGACAGCCAGCGTTCTACCATTGTTTAAGAAGGAAGAAAGGGATATACTGAGTAATTTACAGGCCAGTCAGCCTAACCTCGGTGGTGGGAAAATTATTAGAAAAAATTCAGAGGGACAGGATAAATTTTCATTTAGAAAGACACAGATTAATCAAAGACAGTCAGCATGGATTTGTTAAGGGTAGGTTAGGCCTGATTAACATGATTGAATTTTTTAGGAGGTAAGAGGGAGAGTCGATAAGGGTGGTACATTTGATCTTGTCCAAATGGATTTTAGCAAGGCGTGAGATATTGCATTTAAAAAAAAATTTTCACGGGATGTGGGCATCGCTGGCAAGGCCAGCATTTAATGCCCATCCCTAACTGCTCTGCGAAGGTTGTGGTGAGCCATCTTCTTGACCTGTTGCAGCCATCTGGCATTTGGGGAAGTCTAATAAGGTAATGTAATACACAATAAATGGTGGGATACTGAGAAATGTAGAGGAACAGAGGGACCTTGGAGAGCATAGCCACAGATTTCTGAAGGTGGCTGAGCAGGTAGATAAGGCGGTCAAGTCCACATACAGGATTCTAGCCTTTATTCGTCAAGGCATAGAAAAGAAGGGCTGGAAGGTTATGCTGGAACTGTATAAAACACTAGTTAGGCCAAAGCTGGAGTCGTGTGTGCAGTTCTGGTCACCGCACTATAGGAAAGATGCAATTGCACTAGAGAGGGTACAAAGGAGATTTAAAAGGATGTCCTCCAGACTGGAGAACTTTAGTTATGAGCTAAGATTGGTTAGGCTAGGGTTGTTTTCTTTGGAAGAGGAGGCTGAAAAGGGTCCTAGGTGAAGTGTACAAAATGATGAGGGGTCTGGATAGAGTGGATAGGAAGACCCTATTCCCCTTTGTTGAGGGATCCATAACCAAGGGGAAAAGATTTAGGGCAAGAGTTAGGAATTTTAGAGGGGATTCAAGGGGAAATCTCTTCACCGAGAGGGTAGTGGGGATCTGGAACTCACTGCCTAAAAGGGTGTTAGAGGCAGAAACCCTTCTAAGATTTAAAAAGTACTTGGATATTCAACTGAAGTGCCATAACCGACAAGGCTACAGACCAAGAGCTGGAAAGTGCGACTTAGCCTGGATGGCTACTTGTTGACCGATGCAGACACAATGGGCTGAATGGCCTCCTTCCGTGCTGTACATTGCTATGATTTCCATGTTGCTCGACAGCAGGGGGTCAGTGGAGAAGGGGCGAGAAGAAGCTTGGCTAATTTCCCACCTCTCCCCAGGCCAGGTAGGTAAGACTACCCCAGCTGAGATTAGCTAATTCAGCACAGCTTGGAAAGCATAGCTGAGGCCTCCTGGTTTAAATGGCTCAAACTTTATCAGTTCAACCATCAGGGAGTACAGGTAAAACATTATTGGTCAAAACACCAAGTGAACTTTGTGTTCAGTTCTGGTCGCCTCATTATAGGAAGGATGTGGAAGCTTTAGAGAGGGTGCAGAGGAGATTTACCAGGATGCTGCCTGGACTGGAGGGCATGTCTTACGAAGAAAGATTGAGGGAGCTAGGGCTTTTCTCATTGGAGCGATTAAGGATGAGAGGTGACTTGATAGAGGGGTACAAGATGATGAGAGGCATAGATAGAGTGGATAGCCAGAGACTTTTTCCCAGGGCGGAAAGGGCCATCACCAGGGGGCATAATTTTAAGGTGATTGGAGGAAGGTTTTGGGGAGATGTCAGAGGTAGGTTCTTTACACAGAGAGTGGTGGGTGCGTGGAATGCACTGCTGGCGGTGGTATAAGCAGATACATTAGGGACATTTAAGCAACTCTTGGATAGGTACATGGATGATAGTAGAATGAAGGGTAGGTAGGTAGTTTGATCTTAGAGTAGGTTAAAGGTTCGGCACAACATCGTGGGCCGAAGGGCCTGTACTGTGCTGTACTGTTCTATGTTTTATGAACTACCCTTCTATTCTTAAATAGTGCCATGGGATTTATTACGTCCACCTGAGGGGGAAGACTGGGCCTTGCTTTAACTTCTTACCTGAAAGCTGGCCCTACTAGAGTGCTGCCCCCTGGCCTCCCTCCCCTCTGACAGTGCAGTGCACCCTCAGTGCTGTCCCCCCGCCACCCCTCCTCCCAACAGTGCAGCGCTTCGATGCTGTCCTCCCACACCCCGACAGTGCAGCATTCCCTCAGTGCTGACGCCCCCCACCCCCCCAACAGTGCAGCGCTCCCTCCGTGCTACACTTAAAATGTCAGCTTAGATTTTGTGCTAAGGTTTCTGCAGTTGGGCCTGTACTCATGACCTCGTGACAGAGATTTGAGCGTGCTACCCACTGAGCCATGGCTGACACACAAGAGTCATAGCCATTACAGCACAGGCGCCTGCCATTTGGCCCATCGAGTCCATGCCAGCTCTCAGAAGAGCAATCCAATCGGTCCCATTCCACCGCTCTATCCCCATAGCCCTGCAGGTTCATGCCCTCAACTGCCAGCCCAGGGGGTGCGAGGGGGGGGGGGGGGGGAGGGGGCTTTTTGAACCGCATGGCTGCAAGTGCAGTCAATTTATAAAAGTAAACCTGTGAGGGTCTTCACTGAGGCTAGTTAAAAATGCTGGAGGACAATTAGAAAATCTCTTAAAATGAACTGAAAAATCCACTGGTGAGTTCAAATGTGGCATGTTCTTCAGTTTGTATTACACAAATAGAAATTATACTGAGTGTAACTGATCATAACTGTTCTTTTGCATTTTTCAAATCACTGGGGAATCAAGCAGCTTAATGACTTGATCCAACTATTACATCCTCTAGATGAACTCAGTCCACCTTCAGAAAAAGCGAAGAAATACACGCGAAAGACACATAGAAAGACAGCAGTATCAAACACAATTCACAAGGGAACACTATGGTTAACACACATGATTATTTAACTGCACATGTAGATATAGGACAGAGTGAGTCAACTCCAATAAAAGACAAATAGATTCCTTTGTAGGAATGATTGATGCCACTAAACCAGAGACAGGTTTCCTAAATGCACACGTCTCCTGTAGCCAGTCAGCCTAACCTCAGTAGTGGGCAGTAGTAGTGTAAAGGGCAGTGAGGGGCAAGAGTTCCTAGAGTGTGTTCAGGAAATTTTCTACAGCAGTATGTTTCTAGCCCAACGAGAAAGGAGGCACCGCTAGACCTGGCTCCTGGGAATAAGGTGGGCCAAGTGGACCAAGTATCAGTCGGACAGCAGTTAGGGGACTGTGATCATTGTATCATAAGGTTTCGGCTGACTATGGAAAGGACAAAGAACAATCCAGAATAAGATTAACTAACTGGGGGAAAGCCAACTTCAATGGGCTAAGAACGGATCTGGACCGAATAAACTGGAGTCAAAGGTTGACAGGAAAAATGAACAATGAATAGATAGAACGAGGTGACTTTACCCAAGGACAGAGAGCAGAGACTAGAAACCGAAGTAGTCATGGTTGCACGGCACTGGTGTCCAGCTAGAAAATGAAAACCATGAAATAACACGCTCAAAAGAAAAAAAAAATGAAGCCAAAGAAATTTATGCAAATATTTTATAGAAATCACTGCTTTTATACCCATATTGCACACAAGTCTCAAAATTCACCACAGAATGTCTCAATGCGTAATTACAAAAGCCACGTACCAATTTATTTCCTCTTTTTATTTCCTTCTTGATATCTTCAAGCAAGAAACCCCCAAGAGTTTCATTCTCAGAATGTGACGTCACTAGGGCAGATGAAAATAACTAGAAATAGGAAGAAAAAGTACTATCAGCTTGCTGCAGGACAAACTTCACATATACAACCTGCTGACTGACCTCTTGCAGAATCGATCAGTTTAGACATAAGAAACCCTCCAAATTTAATAGTCAATGGATTTATTTAGCTTTTGGACCACAATCTCCAGGAAATCATGATGAGTGGGAGAAGAGAATTTGCCAATCTAACTAATGAAGGAAGCTAGACCACCTGGAAGTCACTCATTACAGAGGAATGGTTATTGATGACTCCATGGAGATGGCCGCATTTCTCTGCTGTCTCCATAGTTCAGTGGGTAAATACTACATGCAGTGGGACACCATCATATAACACAGGGTTCGTGAACCAATTGCTATCCAGAGACTAACTGGATTCATGTAAGAGTAAGACTGAGTCTTAGTCAAACACTTCACCAGCACCTGTCTACCCAGGCTCAGCAGGAAGCGGCGCTGATACAGTCATCAATGTACTAGAAAAAGATGTGAGGGAGGGGACCTGAGTAGGACTGGAACTCGGAATGTTCGATATCTCTCACAAAAAGACAGGCGTTACTAGGACCCATGTGGGTACCCATAGCAATACCTAAATTCTAAGTATGGTTGGTTGTGCTGGTGAACCTTTGCTGTTGTGCTCAATGAGGTCCCCTCCCTCACATCTTTTTCTAGTACATTGATGACTGTATCAGCGCCGCTTCCTGCTCTCGCCCCCCCAACTGGAAAACTTCAACTTTGCTTCCAATTTCCACCCTTCTCTCACCTTTACATGGTCCATCTCCAACACTTCACTTTCCTTCCTCGACTTCTCTGTCTCCATCTCTGGGGATAGGCTTGCCACTAATATTCACTATAAGTCCACCGACTCCCACGGCTACCTTGACCACACTTCCTTACACCCCCACCACCTCGTCCCCTTCCCATGGCACCTTCCCCTGCAATCGCAGGAGGTGTAATACCTGCCCATTTACCTCCTCACTATCCCAGGCCCCAAAAGCTGCTTTCAGGTGAAGCAGCGATTTACTTGTACTTCTTTCAATGTAGTATACTGTATTCGCTGCTCACAATGTGGTCTCCTCTACATTGGGGAGACCAAACGCAGACTGGTGACTGCTTTGCGGAACACCAACGCTCAGTCCGCAAGCAGGACCCCGAACTTCCGGTTGCTTGCCATTTCAACACTCCCCCCTGCTCTCATGCTCACATCTCTGTCCTGGGATTGCTGCAGTGTTCCAGTGAACATCAACACAAGCTCGAGGAACAGCATCTCATTTACCAATTAGGCACACTACAGCCTGCCGGACTGAACATTGAGTTCAATAATTTCAGAGCATGACGGGCCCCCCATTTTACTTTTATTTTTAGTTATTTTTTCATTTTTACATTTTTTTTGTATGTTTATTTCATTTCATCTTAGTTGTTCAGTTTGCTTACCCACTTCTTTTTTCATGTTTGTACTTGCGGCTGTTCAATCTTCAGTCCGTTAACACCCTATCTGTACTAATGCTTTGTCTTTCAACACACCATTAACATATTGTTTGCCTTTGCTCCATGACCTTCTGGTCAGTTATTCTGTGGCCTTGTCCAATCTACACCTTCTCCTTTGTTACCTAGGCCCCACCCCCGCTTTACTTGCTTATAACCCTTGACATTTCTAATATTTGCCAGTTCCGAAGGGTCACTGACCCGAAACGTTAACTCTGCTCCTCTCTCCAGATACTGCCAGACCTGCTGAGTATTTCCAGCATTTCTTGTTTTTATTTCAGATTTCCAGCATCTGCAGTATTTTGCTTTTACTTCCTTACACCCAGTTTCCTGCAAGGACTCCATCCCATTCTCCCAGTTTCTCAGTCTCCGACGCATCTGTTCTGATGATGCAATCTTCCACAACAGCGCTTCTGACATCTACCTTTTTCCTCAACCGAGGACTCCCCTCCACTGTGGTTGACAGGGCCCTCAACCGTTTCCCGCACTTCTGCCCTCACCCCTTCCCCTCCCAGAACCGTGACAGGGTTCCCCTTGCCCTCACTTTCCACCACACCAGCCTCCACATCCAAAGGATCATCCTCCACCATTTCTGCCACTTCCAGCATGATGCCACCACCAAGCATCTTCCCTTTCGCACCCCTCCACCACCCACCCCCCGTCAGCATTCCGGGAGATACATTGCACTGGAGGCAGTGCAGCGAAGATTTACTAAATTGGTGCCTGGGATTAGGGGGTTGTTCTATGATGAGAGGCTGAGTAAATTGGGTCTATATTCTCTGCAGTTTAGAAGAATGAGAAGCGATCTAATCGATACATACTAGATTCTGAAAGGTCTTGATAGGGTAAACACAGATTGTTTCCGCTGGTCAAAGAATTTAGAACTCGGGGGCAGTCTCAGGATAATAGGCCGATCATTCAGGACTGAGATGAGAAATTACTTCACTCAAAGGGTTGTGAATCTTTGGAATTCTGTACCCCAGCGGGTTGTGGATGCTCCATCACTGAATACATTTAAGGCTGGGATAGATAGATTTTTGATCTCACAGGGAATCAAGGGATATGGGGAGTGCACAGGAAAGTGAAACTGAAGCCCAACATCAGCCGTGGTCATATTGAATGGCAGAACAGGCTCAATGGTCCATATGGTCTACTTCTGCTCCTGTTTTATGTGGATTGTTCTCTCCGCAACACCATGATCCACTCCTCCATCACCTGGTCCCCTTCTCACGGCACCACCCCATGCAATCACAGGAGGTGTAATACCTGCCCTTTCACCACCTCTCTCACCACCATCCAAGGCCCCAAACATTTCTTCCAGATGAAGCTGCGATTTAATTGTACTTCCTTCCATTTAGTATACTATATTCGCTGTTCACAATGTGGTCGCTTCTAAATCGGAGAGACTAAATGTAGATTGGGTGACCGTTCTGTAGAACACCTCCACTCAGTCTGAAAGCATGACCCCGAGCTTCCGGTTGCTTGACATTTCACCACCACCCTGCTCTCGTGCCCACATTTCTGTCCTTGACCTGCTGCAGAAAGGAAGTGATTGCATTGGAGGGGGTGCAGAGGCGATTCAGCAGGATGTTGCCTGGGATGGAACATTTAAGCTATGAAGAGGTTGGATAGGCTTGGGTGGTTTTCGCTGGAGCAGAGAAGACTGAGGGGTGACCTAATCGAGGTGTACAAGATTATGAGGGGCATGGACAGGGTGGATAGGGAGTAGCTGTTCCCCTTAGTTGAAGGGTCAGTTACGAGGGAACACAAGTTTAAGGTGAGGGCAGGAGATTTAAGGGGGATTTGAGGAACTTTTTTTACCCAGAGGGTGGCGACGGTCTGGAATGCCCTGCCTTGGAGGGTGTTAGAGGCGGGTTGCCTCACATCCTTTAAAAAGTACCTGGATGTGCACCTGGCACGTCATAACATTCAAGGCTATGGGCCAAGTGCTGGCAAATGGGATTAGGTAGACGTCAGGTGTCTTTAATGCATCGTGCAGACTCGATGGGCTGAAGGGCCTCTTCTGCACTGTATTATTCTGTGATTCTGTGTTCCAGTAATCATCAACACAAGCTCGAGAAGCAGCACCTAATATTTCGATTAGGCACTCGACAGCCTAGCGGACTCAATGCGTTTAACAATTTCAGAGCATGACTGAAATTTTTTTCAAATTTTTTTTTTAATCATGTGCCTGTTTTTCATGATGTGGTTTTGGACAGAGCTGGTCAATATTCTGACATTAACACTCTCTCTGGACTAATACTTTGTCTGGATAGGCTGGGATTGTTCTCCTTGGAACAGAGAAGGTTGAGGGGAGATCTAATTGAAATGCACAAAATATTGAGGGGCCTGGATACAGTGGAGGTGAAGGACCTATTCACCTTAGCAGGAAAGTCAGTGACTACGGGGCATAGATTTAAATTGATTGGTCGAAAAATTAGAGAGGAGATTAGGAAAAACTTTTTCACCCAGAGGGTGGTGGGGGTCTGGAACTCACTGCCTGAAAGGGTAGTTGAGGCAGAGACCTTTAACCTCATTCAAGAGTCTGGATATGCACCTAAAGTGCCACAATCTGCAGGGCTACGGACCAAATACTGGAAGGTGGGATTAGAATAGGTGGATCGTTTTTTGGCCGGCACAGACGTGACGGGCCGTGGCCTTTCTGTGTCTTGAACTGTCTATGATTTCACCGCAAGCATTTACACTCTTTGCTTTTATCCCATGACATCTTTGTTATTTAATCTCTCATGCCCTCTGCCCCATCACATACCTTCCTTTATGTTCTCTTCCCCACCAACCCCCCCACCACTTGCTTAAAACCTAATACTTTTCTTACCTTTGCCAGTTCTGATGAAAGGTCACAGACCTGAAATGTTAAACTTTCCTTCTCTCTCCACAGATGCTGCCTGACCTGAGTATTTCCAGCATTTTCTGTTTTTATTCCATACTTAGAATTTACTAACTTCTGTTGAGGAGAGCAGAAGTTGGGGAATCTGAAGGCAGGAGAAGCATCAATGTCTGCCTAATTGTTAGTTTAGGACTCCAAATGATTGCTGCTTCTCTTCACTTACCATACATCTGTGATGTGCTGCCATCTTCTGGCTTTGGGCTACTAACAACTGACCACAATGCTCCTCTTTATTTAGTTTACAGAAAGCACATTTTGGTTGTCTTGAACCCCTCCTCTTCCCCTTGGAATCAGCCGCCATCATTCAAATTGTCCTCGGACTGGAATCTTCAAGGAGTATATAGAAAGGCATACAGTGAATGACAGGAATGGATTGGCAAGATTAGTCAGCACATTTATAGTTTTAAGACCTTTTTTTGAGCATTTATAACATTGTGCTGGCAACTGCTTAGTTTTAAAAAGTCCAATGTAGTAAAATTGGAGGAATTCTTTGAACTCAAAAATGAGCATCAAGAGGTAATGTACAGTAAGTTTCTTAAATGAATCTTACAAAGTCCACAGTGCAAAATTTTAATATATTTGAATGTATTTAACAAAATATCGAGCAATTAAAGTTCTATCTGGATATCAGAGAATCACAGAATTGTTACAGCGCAGAAGGTGGCCATTCGGCCCATCACGTCTGCACCGGCTCTCCAAATGAGCAATTCATCTAGTGCCATTCCCGGCCTTCTCCCCGTAATCCTGTACATTCTTCCTTTTCATATAACTGTCTAATTCCCTTTTTAATGCCTCAATTACACATTCAGGCAGTGCATTCCAGACCTTAACCACTCACTGCGTGAAAAAGCTTTTCCTCATGTCGCTTTTGCTTTACCAATTACTTTAAATCCGTGCCCCCTCGTTCTCGATCCTTTCACAAGTGGGAACAGTTTCTCCCTACCTACTCTGTCCAGACCCATGATTTGAATACCAGAATCACAGAATAATACAGTGCAGAAGAGGCCCTTCGGCCCATCGAGTCTGCACCGATGCATTAAAGACACCTGTCTACATAATCCCATTTGCCAGCACTTGGCCCATAGCCCATACCTCTATCAAATCTCCCCTCAGCCTTCTCTTCTCCAAGAAAAACAGTCCCAGCTTCTCCAATCTATCTTCATAACTGAAGTTCCTAAACCCTGGAATCATCCTTGTAAATCTTTTAAGCACCCTCTTGAACCCCCTCACATCCTTCCTAAAGTGCAGCGCCCAGAACTGGACGCAATACACCAGCTGAAGCCGAACTAGTGTTTTATATAGGTTCAACATAGCCTCCTTAAATGATCAGTTATCTTTTTATAAATGCCGAGGTAATTTACATTTTTCCTGAGATATCTAGTCTATTATATGAGCAGGATCATCTAATTTTGTAACACGAAACCACGATTAATATTTAGCTAAGCGTAACATTTGAATGGATCTCTGCTTATTGTGCAGTTACAGATAAGTAAAACTCTCATGTACACCTGCGATTAATTTAAAAATAAACCAGGATTGAAGTTACAAAATTCAGTTTCAAAAGATTAAACATCCTAAAGACAATATCAATCTGATGAAGCTAAGTCAATGGCATAAAAAGGTTTTCAAACTAGCATCAATCTAGATATACCACTAAGCAAGCTACAGACAAAAGTAACTAGGGAAATGGTAAAGTCATACCAGAGTAGAGCACATGTTCTTCTGAGAGCGTTTAAGAATGGAATCAGTCAGTGCAACAATCTGAGAGCTCCTTGAAAGTCAGGTTTTAAAACTGCTGTCAGACATGTTGGAAGCAGAGTGCAACACCTCTGAAAACCTCAGGCAATGAATGTAGTGACTGAAATCAGTAATCATATCTGCATTCAGTACAGCAGCTCTGCTTACATTGCTTCAAGTCCTCCACATGCTGAAATGGTGCACTGAGATACAAATTGATTTTCTTTCTCTCCAACATTACTTGAGGAGGCACTGCTTCTTGCGAATGTATCTAATTTATATTAAATTAATTCCACAAGTTAATAGGTGAGGCAGAAGTTGCGACACGAAAATTTAACATTTTATTCACAAGCTTACAAAACCAGGCGTATCCATTCTTGGCTGGGACATGTAAACAGCCTCTACTATTATGGGGACAGATTGAGACACTAGATATTTTACTTTAAAAAAAATCATAATTATTCAGCATTTACTGAACTGTTAGTTGGAATACTTTTTCACTGCACTCTGCCGTTTCATTTTCCCCATTCCAATCATTTTACCACAGCGTCACCTCCATGTAATTCTCAAAATTTGGAATCCTTTTGCACTTCCTGCAATTTCCATCCCCATCTTCGGTGGGCCGAAGGGCCTGTTTCTATGCTGTACGACTCTATGACTCTATAACAGGATATATAAAGGTCAGTAATGTGACAGAGAAAACTATAGTATTGTCTTTTTAAGTAGTACCTGTCTCTGAATTCATGTTCTCCAAGGTTAGACTCCACAAATGCAGGTTTAGCTGCCAATAGGGATAAACTTAATTTTCCCAAAGGAAGCTTAAAAGGTTTAACTTCATTGCATTTTTGAAAGAGTAATAATACTTAGTATAATAATTCTTAGAGGCTGATCTTCATCTATATCTTAGCTTTACATTCAAACTAAATGGCTCATCCAGATCATTTTATAAAAGTGGCTAGGGGTGGATAGTCACTGCAAACACACGTTCTTTTATGCAACTCTTCCACTTGCACACATTTGCCCAAGCAGCGAGACCAGTAATACGCAGTTCATTTGGCTTTAAATTAAAAAATTAAAAGAGGGGTTAAGCTACCAAGTTAGTGTACTGGATTTCACTAATTTTTTAAATATGCTTTTAACAGAAAAAGAGCTAAGGTGCTCCATAGAAGTGTAATCAGACAAAATGAGACAGAGGAGATACCTGAAGGAGTTAACGAAAGCTTGGTCAAAGACGTGTGTTTTAAGAACATAAGAAACAGCAGCAGGAATAGGCCATATGGCCTGTCAAGCTGCTCAGTCATTCCATAAGATCATGACTGATCATCTGCCTTAACTCCACTTTCCCACCCACTCCCCAGATCGTTTGATTTTCTGAGAGATTGGTCTATCCAGGCTTGAATAAATTCAACGATGGAGCATCCACAACCCTCTGGGGTAGGGAATTCCAAAAATTCACAACCCAAGTAAATAAATATCTCATCTCAGTCCTAAATGATTGACCCCTTATCCTGAGGCTGTGTCCCTATGTTCTAGATTCTCTGGCCAGAGGAAACAGCCTCTCAGTGTCTACCCTGTCAAGCCCCTTCAGAATCTTGTATGTTTCAATGAGATCACCTCTCATGCTTCCAAACTTGACAGTATAGACCCAATTTACTCAGCCTCTCATCATTGGACAACCCTCTCAAGCCAGGAAGCAATCTAGTGAACCTTCGTTGTACTGCCTCCAAGGCAAGTATATCCTTCCTTAGAGACCAAAAGTGCACGCAGTACTCCAGGTGTGGTCTCAGCAAAGCCGTATACAATTGTAGCAAGATTTCCTTATTCCTGTACTCCAACCTCTTGCAACAAAGGTGAGCATGCCATTTACTTCCTAATTGCTATCTGCATGTCAGCTTTGTGTTCCTTGCATGAGCACACCCAAGGCTCTCTGATCAACATTTAAAGGTTTCACACCTTTTAACAAAAAATTCTGGTTTTCTATTCTTACTACCAAAGTGAATAACTTCACACTTCCCTACATTATACTTCACCTGCTGCCTTGTTGCCCACTCACTTACTCTGTCTATACCTCTTTGCAGCCTGTGTCCTCCTCACAGCTTACATTCCCATCTAGCTTTGTATCGTCAGCAAACTTAAAAGAGACTGAGTAATGTATCTAAGTCATTAATATAGATTGTAAATAGCCACGACCCCAGCACTGATCCTTGTGGCACTCCATTATTCACTGTCTACCAACTTGAAGATGCCCCATGTATCCTGACTCTGATTCATGTCTGTTAACTAATCCTCCATCCATGTAAATATGTTACCCTCCCAAAAATTCCATGAGCCCTTATAAGTAAAAGAAAAGAGTGCAGTGGAGAGGTAGAAAGGCTTAGAGAGGAATTCCGAACAAAACTATCATGTATCATGTGTATGATGTGGAGGGTCTGCGATGACCACATCTGACTGCTTACCCTCGCGATCCAGGTTTCATAGCTTGAGGAGCAGTCAAGGACCTTCCATCATATGCAGGAGACTGAAGGGCTCATGGAACACACAGTAACCTGTGGACTGAGTTTGTGAGGAAGGGAAGTGAATGACCATCTTTGGGGCAGCAAGAGGAGACAAGACACAGTGCAGGGATTCTCGGCAGCATTGAACTTACAGATAATACAAACACCTGTGTTGGTAACTTATAGGACGACACCCATAAGCAAAATCAATGGAGGACAGAGTGAATGGTTACCTGGAGGGGCACGTGATTACAGAAACATATGAACAGGAGATTCCATTGTAAGCAGAATACAGCAGGTTCTTTTACAACAGCTGTCAAGAGCCACAAATAGCATGCCACATTCCAGATGCCAGGGTAAAGGATACTGCATAACAAGTGAAGATGTTGAAGAGGAATAGGGAACTATTGATCTGGAATGTGCTGCCTAAAAGGCAGTGGAAGCAGGTTCAACAGTAATTTTCAAGAAGAAATTGGATAAATACTTGAAAAGGAAAACATTTGCTGGGTTATGGGGAAAGAACAGCGAGAGTGGGACTAACTGGCTAATTCTTCCAAAAAGCTGGCACTGGCACAATGGGCTGAAAGATCTCCTCCTGTGCTGTAAGATCCCATGAATGAAAGACAGTTATGAGACTGGAGAAACCTTTTCATAAAATAAAGGTGAATAGTGCAGGAGGTGGTCAAAATTATATGGGTTTAGATAAGGTATTCGGGGTAAACTATTTCTGAGATAATATACACCTGTTAGTACTGACAGGCAGAGAGATCTGGGTATACAGGTCCACAGATCACAAAGTGGCAACGCAGGTGGATAAGGTAGTCAAGAAGGCATACGGCATGCTTGCCTTCACCAGTCGGAGCATAGAGTATAAAAATTGGCAAATCATGCTGCAGCTGTACAGAACCTTAGGCCACACTTAGAATATTGCGTGTAATTCTGGTCACCACACTACCAAAAAGATGTGGAGGCTACAGAAGAGGTTTACCAGGGTGTTGCCTGGTCTGGAGGGTATTAGCTAGGAGGAGAGGTTGGATAAACTTGGATTGTTTACACTGGAACGACGGAGGCGGAGGGGCGACATGATAGAGGTTTACAAAGTTATGAGTGGCATGGACAGAGTGGATAGTCAGAAGCTTTTTCCCAGGGTGGAAGAGTCAGTTACTGGGGGACATAGGTTTAAGGTGCGAGGGGCAAAGTTTAGAGGGGATGTGCGAGGCAAGTCTTTTTACACAGAGGGTGGTGAGTGCCTGGAACTTGCTGCCGGGGAGGTGGTGGAAGCAGATACGATAGCGACGTTTAAGAGGCATCTTGACAAATACATGAATAGGATGGGAATAGAGGGATACGGACCCCGGAAGTGCAGAAGGTTTTATTTTAGACAGGCATCAAAATCGGCGCAGGCTTGGAGGGCCGAATGGCCTGTTCCTGTGCTTTGTTCTGTTGTATATTTGCTTTTGCAGAGAATAAATTTAAATTCATGACCAAAACAAAGGAGATTTTTTGTTTAACATGAAGTGTCATTAGGACATGAAATGGCTGACCAGAGTGTTAGAAGAGCTTTTAACGATATGGGGAAAAAGACTAAGTGGATCATCATTTCCCACAGTGTAATATTCTGCCCAGGTCCACCTCCTGGTCTGCAGTATTCTGCAAGGAAGAGCTTCCATTTCACTAGAATCATAGAATGTTTACAGTACAAGAGGAGGCCATTTGGCCTGTCATGTCCATGCTGGCTCTCTGCAAGAGCAACTCAGCTAGTCCCACTCCCTTGCCTTTTTCCCTTAGCCCTGTAAATGTTTTTCCCTTCCGATGATTATCTAATTCCCTTTTGAAAGCCGTGATTCCAATTGCCTCCACTACACTCTCAGGCAGTGCATTCCAGATCACAACCACTTGCTGTGTAAAAAAGTTTTTCATATCACCTTTGGTTCTTTTGCCAATCATTTTAAAATCGGTGTCCTCTGGCTCTCAACCCTTCCACCAATGGGAACACTTTCTCCCCATCTATTCTGTCCAGACCCCTTGTTTTTGAACACTTCTATTAAATCTCCTCTCAACCTTTTATTTGAGAACAGCCCCAGCTTCTCCAATACATCCTCACAACTGAAGTCCCTCATCCCTGAAACCATTCTCAAATATTTTCTACTTCCCCTCCAATGCCTTCAAATCCTTACCTAAGCGTGGTGTGCAATTCTGGGCACCATATTCCAATTGAGGTCAAACCAGCGTTCTATAAAGGTTCACCATAACTTCCTTGCTTTTGTATTCTATGTCCCCATTTATAAAGTCTAGGATCCCATACTAACCTCCTTCTCAAACTGCCCACATTTACCCTCAGGTCTCTCTGCTCCTGCATCCCGTTTAAAATTATACCCTCTATTTTATATTGCCTTTCCTTGTTCTTCCTACCAAAATGCATTATTTCACACTTCTCAGCATTAAATTTCAACTACATGTCCGCCCAGTCTATCAGCCTATCTATTTCTGCTTGAAGTCTATCACTATCCTCCTCACAGTTCACAATACTTCCAAGTTTTGTATCATCTGCAAATTATGGAATTGTGCTCTGCATACCCAAGTCTGGGTTATTAATATAGATCAAGAAAAGCAGGGGGTCCTACTACTGACCCTTGGGGCACCTTCCTCCAGTCCAAAAAAACAAGTGTTCACCACAACTCAGTTTCCCATTACTCAGCCAACTTTGCATCCATGCAGCTACTGTCCCCTTTACTCCATGGGCTTCAATTTTGCTGACAAGCCTGTTATGTCACACTTTATCAAACATCTTTCAGAAGTCCACAGAGACTGCATCAACCCTCTGTTACTTCATCAAAAAACCTCAATCAAGTTAGTTAAACACAATTTGCCCTTAACAAATCCATACTGGCTTTCCTTAATTAATTCACATTTGTCCGAGTGACTCAATTTTGTCCTGGATTATAGTTTCTAAAAGCTTTCCCACTAGCAAAGTTAAACTGACTGACCTGTAGTTGCTGAGTTTATTTTTACACCCTTTTTGAACAGGGGTGTAACATTTGCAATTCTCCACTCCTCTGGCGCCACCCCATATCTAAGGAGGATTGGGGGATTATGGCCAGTGCCTCTGCAATTTCCATCTTTACTTCCCTCAGTATCCTTGAATGCATCTGATCCAGTCCTGGTGACTTATCAGCTTTAAGTACAGCCAGCCTTTCCAATACCTCCTGTTTTATCAATTTTAAGCCTATCCAGAATCTTCCTTGCCTCCTCTTTCATTGAATTTGGCAGCATCTTCCTCGCGAAGTACTCATTTTATATCTCAACCATTCCCTCTGCCTCCATGCATAGATCCTCTTTTTGGTTCCTAACCGACCCTCCTACTCTTTTTACTATTTATATGCCTTTAGAAGACTTTTAGATTCCTTTTTATGTTGGCTGCCAGTCTCTTCTCATACTTTCTCTTTGCTTCTCATTCCTTTTTTCACTTCCCCTCTGAACCTTCTATATTCAGCCTGATTCTCACTTGCATTATCAACCTGACATCTATCATATGCAACCTTTTTCTGCTTCACCTTACTCTCTCCTTTTTGTCATCCAGTGAGCTCCAGCTTTGTCTGTCCTAACCTTTCCTGAGTTGTAGTGAATTTGCATTATGAAATATTTTATTACCCAAACAATTTTGTGGCCAATGACCGTGTAGTAAAATTTTACTTTTCAGTGTACAACAAAAGTTTGTAAATGCAACTGAGGCAACTGTGAGCTGCAATTCCCTGGGAATATGATGCTGTAGCAATGGTAGCGACTTGGCTCAAAAAAGGACAGGACTGGTTACTAAATATTCCGGAATACAAGGTGTTGGGGAAAGATAGGGAAGGAAAGAAAGGAGAAAGGATGACAATATTGATGGAGAATATTAGTGCTACAGAGATTCCCTAGATGGGTCAAAGACAGAATCTATTTGGTTAGAGCTAAGAAACAACAGAGGTACCACAACACTACTGAGTGTATTCTATAGGCCACCAACTAGATATAGAGGAACAAATTTGCAGGAAATTAGAGGGATGGAAAAACTATAGTTATAATGGGGGACTTAATTATTCCAATATAGACTCAGATCGTAATAATGTAAAAGGGCAAAGAAGGGGGAGAAGTATCTGAAGTGTGTTCAGGGGAATGAGATCAGTATATTTCCAGTCCAATGAGGAAAGAAGCATCATTGGATTTGGTTCTGGGGAATGATGTGGGACAACTGGATCAATGGACAGTAGGGGAACATTTAGGGGACAGTGCTCATAGCATCGTAAGGTTTAGGTTAGCTATGAAAAAGAACAAGGATCAATCCAGAGTAAAAATAATTAATTGAGGGAGAACAAATTTCAATGGGGTGAGAACAGATATGCCTACCTAATCTGGAATCAAACATTGGCAGGCAAAACCGTAATGGAACGAGCTGCCTTTAAACAGGAGATACTTTGGGTACAGTCAAGGTACATTCCCAAGAGATAGAAAGGCAAGACAAAGAAAGCTGGAACTCCTGAAATAATGTTAAGGTTTTCTAAAAAAAAATTCAAAGGAGGGCTGTCGCTACGCATTACAGGTGGGGAGGCCTGCAGTGATAACCATCTATATGCTGCACACTTCCATTCCCTTGGCAGCCCATGTGCTTTGACACAAGCTCACTGATGCCTATATTACTCTAAAACTAATCCAAATACTGAGGGGAAGCAGGTGGAACTCAGATAAGAAAGTTAATATTTCCAGTGAGATCATCTTGTTTCAGTTGTTTGACACTGATGTTTTACTCTCTATTGTATTAGAGATGCCATGCTGTGATTTCCACCATCTGACGTGAACTGGATTGCTCATTTAAGATGTTGATTTAAAAAAAAATGAAATTGCATATAGTATTTTAAACAGAGTTTCCAAATTCCCACCTGGAGAACTTACTATGCCCCTGCCCTTTGGAATGCCACTCTACAGACCTCATCTTCTAAGTTTCCTAAAAACCCGAGTGCCTTCTCCCACACCCTCAATTGATCGGATTCTCCCTCTCTCCTACTCTGACAATTTTTGTGCTTTGCTCTGTAAAGAATATAAGAAATAGGAGCAGAATTAGACAATATGGCCCATCGAGCCTGCTCCATCATTCAATATGATCATGGCTGATCTTCTGCCTCAACTCCACTTGAAAGTGGTCAGAAGTGTCTTTCTGTATGTGAGCAGAACAGTTGCAGTGGGCACAACCTAATTTGTTGGTTGGGGCACCAGGTACTGGCGAAGAGCACTGATAGAACATTCCAGGTCTGGAATAATGCCATCTTAATTAAGCGCCAGCATGTCATTAGAGGTAAGGTAGCATAGTGGTTATGTACACACAGGATATACATCCAAGCCACTGAAATAGTAAACAGGACACACACCCAAACCACCATAGCACCTCACCCAACGGTAACAATGAAGCAAGCACCTGTTCAATACCGGCCTGCAGCACTGACCTACACAGAGTGGTGGCACAGAGCTGTCATAAACAGAGTGCACTGAAAACAGTGTAAAGTTGGGTTATTGAAGAGTATGGAATTTTGGTGTGGGGAAAGGAGGTGCTGCTTTTTGTCTCCAATACTTGTAGGGGCTCAGGTATGCTTGAGGCAGTTAAACATTTATCCATTGTTTTAGTACTTAATGCAAGTCAGTGTGTAAAAAAACTAAAGAGTAGATATAATTAATCTAGACTAAGATATGGCAGAGCAGGTTGTGTGGTTGGACTGCAGTATATGGGAGTTTGTGGAGAGACTGTCCCAAGCAAACACATGTGTAGAAGATGTTTCCCTCTCGAATCTCTCTGGGTCAGCGTCATTGAGCTGGAATGAGTTGGAGACAATCTTGGCGTATAAGAGAGGGGAAGCAGTATCTGGGCAGTTTGCTTCAGACTTCTCACCTTGAGAGAGTTTAGTTTAGAGATACAGCACTGAAACAGGCCCTTCGGCCCGAGTCTGTGCCGACCATCAACCACCCATTTATACTAATCCTACACTAATCCCATATCCCTACCATATCCCCACCTGTCCTTATATTTCCCTACCACCTATCCTTATATTTCCCTACCACCTACCTATACTAGGGGCAATTTATAATGGCCAATTTACCTATCAACCTGCAAGTCTTTGGCATGTGGGAGGAAACCGGAGCACCCGGAGGAAACCCACGCAGACACAGGGAGAACTTGCAAACTCCACACAGGCAGGACCCAGAATTGAACCCGGGTCGCTGGAGCTGTGAGGCTGCGGTGCTAACCACTGCGCCACTGTGCAGGATCAGAACAGGTTTGGTGTGGCCCATGTGAGACAGAACAAGGAGTGGCAGAAACTGATCCTATCCAACATTGTACCAACAGGTACAATGACCTGCTAGCTGTGAGAATAAGGATAATAACTGTCAGAAGGGGAGCCAGAATGCGGACCATGGCATCTTGGAGTAGCAGGTTGTTCAAAGGAGGGGAGGAGGAAGGCAGTTGTAATTAGGGGAACAGGTAGCATTCTCTGGAAGCAAAATCGAGAGTCCTACATGGTATGTTGCCTATCCGGTGCCAGGATGAGGAACATTTCGAACTAGCTTCGATATGTCCTAAGTTACCCTCACCCCTTCCCCTCCCTCCCAGAACCACAACAGGGTTCCCCTTGTCCTCACTTTCCACCCCACCAGCCTCCACATCCAATGGATCAACCTCTGCTATTTCCGCCATGTCCAGCATGATGCCACTCCCAAATGCATCTTGCCCTCCCATCCCTTCAGCATTCCAAAGGAATCGCTCCCTCGATGACACTCTGGTCCACTCCTCCATTACTCCCGACCCTTCCCACAGCACCTTCCCATGCAATCGCAAGTGGTGTAATACCTGCCGTTTTACCTCCTCTTTCCTTAGTATCCCAGGCCCCAAACACTCCTTTCAGGTGAAGCAGCGATTTACTTGCACTACTTTCAATGCAGTATACTGTATTCACTACTCTCAATGCGGTCTCCTCTACATTGGGGAGACCAAATGCAGATTGAGTGACCGCTTTGCGGAACACCTTCGCTCAGTCTGAAAACATGACCGAGCTTCCTGTCACTTGCTATTTCAACACACCCCCCTGCTCCCAACTCTGTCGTGGGCTTGCTGCAGTGTTCTAGTGAACATCAGTGTAAGCTCGAGGACCAGCATCTCATTTACCGATTAGGCACGCTACAGCCTACCGGACTGAACACTGAGTTCAAAAATTTCAGAGCATGACTGCCCCCCCCCCTTTTTATATTTTTATTTTATTTTAGTTTGGTTCATCATTCATTTTTTTACCATGTGCCTGCCCACCTTTTTTTTCTGGTTTGCGCTTTTGGGCTGTTCATTATTCTGTCATTTAACACCCTCTCTGCACTATTGCTTTGTCTTTCACACCATTAACACACCCTTTGCCCCATGACCTTCTTGTCAGTTATTCTGTGACCCTCTGTCCTATCAACACCTTCCCTTTTGTTATCATTGCCCCACCCCCACTTTATTCGCTTAAAACCTATTACATTTCTAACCTTTGCCAGTTCTGATGAAAGGTCACTGACCTGAAACATTAACTCTGCTTCTCTCTCCACAGATGCTGCTGAGTATTTCCAGCATTTCTTGTTTTTATTTCAGATTTCCAGCATCTGCAGTATTTTGCTTTTATTTTAGCTTCAAAGGATATTGGAGGGGGAGGGGGAGGACCCAGTTGTTGTGGTCCTTGTTGGAAAGTACCAGGAACTAGGAGCTGAATTAAAGAATATGGCCTACCAACATTGAAAATGGCTTAAGTTCTGTTGTTGCCCAAAACCAAGTTGCATATTTTTTTTTTTATAGTGGAAGAACATTAAAATTTTAGCATTTATACATGTTCTACATATTTCAGTACTAGCTCTTCTAGGCTCTTTTCAAAGAATCTCAGAATTGTTACAGTGCAAAAGGAGGCCATTCGGCCCATCATGTCTGCACCAACTCTCCGAATGAGCAATGTGTCTAGTGCCACTGCCCCACCTTCTCCCTCTAACCCTGCATTTTCTTTCTTTTCAGATAACTATCCAATTCCCTTTTGAATGCCTCAACTGAACCTGTCTCCACCACACTCTCAGGCAGCGCATTCTAGACCTTAACCTCATGCTGCATAAAAATGTTTTTCCTCATGTCGTCATTGCTTCTTTTGCTAATTACCTTAAATCTGTGCCCTGTCATTCTTGATCCATTCACGAGTGTGAAGTTTTCTCCTATCTACCCAGCCCAGACCCCTCATGATTTTAAATACCACTATCAAATCTCTCAGCCTTCTTTTCTCCAAGGAAAACAGTCTCAACTTCCCCAATCTATCTTCGTAAATGAAATTCCTCAGCCCTGGACCATCCACATCTTTCCTAAAGTGTGGCACCCAAAACTGGACACAATACTCCAGGTGAGGCTGAAGTGTTTCATACAAGTGTTATGATCATATGGTTTCCCCCCCCCCCAGGAATATGTGGTGTGCCTTTAAGGCTTGGAAAGAATCAGTACTGCTTCAAGAACCAGCAAGCCTCAGGAGCGGAGCAATTGCATTTTTGGTTGCCGTTGGATATAGCCATTTGGAGACTGCGATTCAAAGGGTACATTCTCGTTACCTTGGATAGAGCCACTTAGACTGAGCATCAAGCAATACGTTTGTTACAATTCAATTTTGAACTGGCTTTTTAGTTGAAGACAGTCTGTTCCAACAGAACACAGACAGACGGCTGATGATAGCACCTGAAAGAAGAGCTCTCAGCCATTTAAACTGAAGGAAGAGAATTTATTCTGTTTAATTTTATCTCAAAATTCTACAAAGTCAAGGCAAAACAGTGATCTCTGATACTTTAAACTGAAGGAAGGAAAGCTGTTGGAATTAGACTACGAATTGTTCTACTGTGGAAGAACCTTTTTTCCCCATTGGACGGCTGTGAAGACTTCAAGCAACACTGGATTGTAAATTTGCAAGGACTCTAATTTTTCTATTTTAAATATTGTTTATATCTTCACAGTGTTTAAGAATTTAGTTTTTAAAAATTAAACAGTTAATTTGTTGATTAAAAGACATCTGGTTTGGTTAGCCTCATTCGGGGGTTAATAGATAGTACAATTTGGCAGGGTCTTTCTTTAATTTGGAAGGCTTAAAATGATATGTTAGGTGATCTGTGGAGGGACAGGATTGAATTAACAGTGCGTTTCTCCCACTACCATCAGAATCGTTTATTTTGACTGGGGGCTTTGACTGGAGCGGTCGGTCGTAACACAGGTTTAACATAACCTCCTTGCTCTTGTATTCTATGCTCCTATTAATAAAGCCTAGGATACTGTATGCTTTATTAATGGCTTTCTCAACATGTCTTGCTACCTTCAATGACTTATGCACATACACACCTGGATCCCTTTGCTCCTGCACCCCTTTAGAGTTGTACCCTTTATTGTACTCCATATATCAAATGTCTTTTGGAAATCGACCAAAGGTGGTAGCTGCTTTCCTTATGCGTGCATAGAGCTCAGCATCAAAGGGACAGATTGTCTGTCACCGTGGACTCAGTGGGGTGTTACTTAGTGTGATCGGGGCAGAGATGCGACACCATATCCCATGACCACAGTTTTCTTGAGGCTTATAGTCAAGGAGAACAAAGGTACAGGCATGGGAGAGATAGTCCATGAGCCTTTGTAACTGCGTTTCCCTGTGAGCAACTGACGCAGCATCAGCAGAGGAATTCTCTGATCAGGACGCAAAAAATTTTTGTCTTTTGCTTTCAGCCTTGATAGATTGTACAGCTTGCTGTCTGACAGTGTGCATATAGACTCCTTCCAAGTCTACAGGGAAGACGAAGGTCAGGAGCATGGAGACGATGATGCCAAATAGAGTGGGGGCTAGAACATGACCCTGCTTCACTCCATTCTTCACTCCGAAACTGTCGAAAGTGGAGCTATCAAACTGTACAGTGCAGTGTGTGTTGACATGGAAGGAGATCAGACTGAGGAGCTTCGGTGGACAGCCAATTTTTCCCCAAATCTTGTACATCCCTGCTCTGCTGACAGTGTCAAATGCCTTAGTGAGATCTACAAAAGTAACGTAAAGGGGTAACTCTGTTCCCTACACTTCTCGTAGTTTGTGTTTGGAGATCATGTCCACGGTAGATCTGCCAGCACAGAAACTGTGCATACTTTGGTATACTCTGTCTACAAGTAAATAGAGTCTTTTGACCCTAGCAAAGGCCTTCCCTGTGATGCTAAGGAGTGAGATGCCCCTGTAACTGTTGCAGTCTCCTCTGTCGCCTTTGTTTTTGTATAGTGAGATGATTTTGGAGTCACGCATCTCCTGTGGAACCGAGCTTACTTTCCAACAGAGGAGATGGTCAGAAAGGTGGGGCAATAGATGGAACTTTTTGTGCTTAGTCATAGAGTCGTACAGCATAGACACAGGCCATTCGGCCCACCGCGTCCGTGCCGACCATAATGCCTATCTATACTAATCCCACCTGCCTGCACTAATTCCATATCCCTCTATGCCTTGCTCATTCAAGTACCTGTCCAGATGCCTCTTAAATGTCGCTACTGTTCCTGCCTCCACCACCTCCTCAGGCAGCTCATTCCAGATACCTGCTCCTAATTCTTTTGTTCTTGTGTTCCCCATTTCACCAGACTGCCTCTATCCTCCTGAGGTCTTCTACTAGTCCCTTGCTTGAAAGGTTCTGCTGGAATTCAGCCCTTGCCCGGTGCCCTTCTGTTCGCTAGGCCGTCTATCGCCTTCTCGAGCTCCAGCGATGAGGGTTCTTCATCTAACTCATCCATGACAGGAAGTTGCAGGAGAGCGTCAAGTACAGACTGGGAGATGTCAGACTCATGAGTACAGCTCACAGTAGTGTTCAGCCCAGCGGGACATCTGCTTATATAAAAGCAAAATACTGCGGATGCTGGAAATCTGAAACAAAAACAAGAAATGCTGGAATCACTCAGCAGGTCTGGCAGCATCTGTGGAAAGAGAAGCAGAGTTAACGTTTCGGGTCAGTGACCCTTCTTCGGAACTCGGGACATCTGCTTACTTCTGTCGACGAGTACTGCATCTGCCGACTTCAGGGAGCAACTCTGGTGATGGCACGACCAAGCACCCTCTTGATCCTTTCATACCTGGCTCGTAGATTTCCTTTGTCACATGCAGTTTGAATTTCGACACAACTGATCCAGTGTTCGTTTACGCAGTATCGCCCAGCCCTTTGCATGGCTGTTGTGGCTACTTTCATGTCGTGCAGCATCTTAGCTGTTGGGTTGGTTGTGCAACATGTAGGCTTTGGTTTTTGCATCAATGGCAGATCATCTCAGCTGAGTAGCTCTCAAACCAGTGACTGTTGCAAGTTCCGCCTTTACCGAATGATGCTTCTGCTGTTTCATAGATAATTGAGCTTAATGACTTGTAATCTTCATCGATGCTTCCTGTTAAGGCTTTGGTGGGTAGTAAGTGTTCTAGTGACAGTGTTGGTATTTGTCATCATTGCTTATGCAAGGGATGCTGTTGCATGGCAGGCCATCGTGTTTGCAGCTGTGGAACTTTCAGCGGTGCAAAATCAATCTGCTGCTGACGAGAGTGGTTGGTGTTGCAATCTGCACTGCGGAAGGTGCGGATGTGAAGACACTGGGCAGATCATGCCTCCTTGTGATGACCACATCTAGTTGAGGCCAATGTCCAGATAAAGAACAAAGAACAGTACAGCACAGAAACAGGCCATTTGGCCCTCCAAGCCTGTGCCGATCTTGATGCCTGCCGAAACTAAAACCTTCTGCACTTCCGGGGCCTCTTAAACGTCGCTATCGTACCTGCTTCCAGCACCTCCCCCGGCAACAAGTTCCAGGCACTCACCACCCTCTGTGCAAAGAACTTGCCTCGCACATCCCCTCTAAACTTTGCCCCTCTCACCTTAAACCTATGTTCCCCAGTAACTGAGTCTTCCACCCTGGGAAAAAGCTTATGACTATCCACTTTTGCCGCTCATAACTTTGTAAACCTCTATCATGTCGCCCCTCCACCTCCGTCGTTCCAGTGAAAACAATCCGAGTTTATCCAACCTCTCCTCAAAGCTAATGCCCTCCAGACCAGGCAACATCCTAGTAAACCTCTTCTGTACCCTCTCCAAAGCCTCCACGTCTTTCTGGTAGCGTGGCGACCAGAATTGCACGCAATATTCTAAGTGTGGCCGAACTAAAGTTCCGCACAGCTGCAGCATGACTTGCCAATTTTTATACTCTATGCCCCGACCGATGAAGGCAAGAATGCCGTATGCCTTCTTGACTACCTTATCCACCTGCGTTGCCACTTTCAGTGACCTGTGGACCTGTACGCCCAGATCTCTCTGCCTGTTAATATTCCTAAGGGTTCTGCCATTCACTGTATACTTCCCACCTGCATTAGACCTTCCAAAATGCATTACCTCACATTTGTCCGGATTAAACTCCATCTGTCATTTCTCCGCCCAAGTCTCCAACCGATCTATATCCCGCTGTATCCTCTGACAATCCTCATTATTATCCGCAACTCCACAAACCCTTGTGTCGTCCGCAAACTTACTAATCAGACCAGCTACATTTTTCTCCACATCATTTATATATACTACAAACAGCAAAGGTCCCAGCACTGATCCCTGCGGAACACCACTAGTCACATCCCTCCATTCAGAAAAGCACCCTTCCACTGCTACCCTCTGTCTTCTATGATTGAGCCAGTTCTGTATCCATCTTGCCAGCTCACCTCTGATCCCGTGTGACTTCACCTTTTGTACCAGTCTGCCATGAGGGACCTTGTCAAAGGCTTTACTGAAGTCCATATAGATAACATCCACTGCCCTTCCTTCATCAATCATCTTTGTCACTTCCTCAAAAAACTCAATCAAATTAGTGAGACACGACCTCCCTTTCACAAAACCATGCTGCCTCTCGCTAATAAGTTCGTTTGTTTCCAAATGGGAGCAAATCCTGTCCCGAAGAATCCTCTCTAATAATTTCCCAACCACTGACGTAAGGCTCACCGTCCTATAATTTCCTGGATTATCCTTGCCACCCTTCTTAAACAAAGGATCAACATTGGCTATTCCCCAGTCCTCTGGGACCTCACCTGTAGCCAATGAGGATGCAAAGATTTCTGTCAAGGCCCCAGCAATTTCTTCCCTTGCCTCCCTCAGTATTCTGGGGTAGATCCCATCAGGCCCTGGGGACTTATCTACCTCAATGCTTTGCAAGACACCCAACACCTCCTCCTTTTTGATAATGAGATGACCGAGACTATCTACACTCCCTTCCCTAGGCTCATCATCCACCAAGTCCTTCTCATTGGTGAATACTGATGCAAAGTACTCATTTAGTACCTCACCCATTTCCTCTGGCTCCACACATAGATTCCCTTCTCTGTCCTTGAGTGGGCCAACCCTTTCCCTAGTTACCCTCTTGCTCTTTATATACGTATAAAAAGCCTTGGGATTTTCCTTAATCCTGTTTGCCAATGACTTTTCATGACCCCTTTTAGCCCTCCTGACTCCTTGCTTAAGTTCCTTCCTACTGTCTTTATATTCCTCAAGTGCTTCGTCAGTTCCTTGCCTTCCAGCCCTTACAAATGCTTCCTTTTTCTTTTTGACTAGGCTCACAATGTCCCATGTTATCCAAGCTTCCCAAAACTTGCCAAACTTATCCTTCTTCCTCACAGGAACATGCTGGTCCTGGATTCTAATCAACTGACGTTTGAACGACTCCCACATGTCAGATGTTGATTTACCCTCAAACAGCCGCCCCGAATCTAAATTCTTCAATTCCTGCCTAATATTGTTATAATTAGCCTTCCCCCAATTTAGCACCTTCACCCGAGGACTACCCTTATCCTTATCCACAAGTACCTGAAAACTTATGGAATTATGGTCACTGTCCCCGAAACGCTCCCCTACTGAAACTTCGACCACCTGGCCGGGCTCATTCCCCAATACCAGGTCCAGTGCAGCCCCATCCCTAGTTGGACTATCTACATGTTGTTTCAAGAAGCCCTCCGGGATTCTCCTTACAAATTCTGCCCCATCAAAGCCCCTAGCACTAAGTGAGTCCCAGTCAATATAGGAGAAGTTAAAATCAGCCACCACTACAACCTTGTTACCTTTACATCTTTCCAAAATCTGTCTAAATATATGCTCCTCTACCTCCTGCTGGCTGTTGGGAGGCCTGTAGAAAACCCCCAACATCGTGACTGCACCCTTCCTATTCCTGAGCTCCACCCATATTGCCTCGCTGTATGACCCCTCCGAGGTGTTCTCCCGCAGTACAGCTGTGATATTCTCCTCAACAGGTAATGCAACTCCCCCACCCCTTTTACATCCCCCTCTATCCCGCCTGAAGCTTCTAAATCCTGGAACATTTAACTGCCAATCTTGTCCTTCCCTCAACCAAGTCTCTGTAATAGCAACAACATCATAGTTCCAAGTACTAATCCAAGCTCTAAGTTCATCTGCCTTACCTGTTATACTTCTCGCTTTGAAACAAATGCACTTCAGACCACCAGTCCCGCTGTGCTCCACAACATCTGCCTGCCTGCTCTTCCTCTTAGTCTTACTGGCCTTATTTACTAGTTCCTCCTCATTTATTTCACTTGCTGTCCTACTGCTCAGGTTCCCATCCCCCTGCCACACTAGTTTAAACTCTCCCGAGTGACGCTAGCAAACCTCGCAGCCAGGATATTTGTGCCCCTCCAGTTTAGATGCAACCCTTCCTTCTTGTACAGGTCCCCTCTGTCGCTGAAGAGATCCCAATGGTCCAGATATCAGAAACCCTCCCTTCTACACCAGCTGTTCTGCCACGTGTTCAGCTGCACTATCTTCCTATTTCTAGCCTCACTGGCACATGGCACAGGGAGTAATCCCGAGATTCCAACCCTGGAGGTCCTGTCTTTTAACTTTCCACCTAACTCCCTACACTCCCCCTGCAGGACCTCGTCACTCTTCCTGCCTATGTCGTTGGTACCAATGTGTACCACAACCTCTGGCTGTTCACCCTCCCCTTCAGAATGCTCCCTGTCCGTTCAGAGACATCCTTGACCCTGGCACCAGGGAGGCAACATACCATCCTGGAGTCTCTTTCACGTCCACAGAAGCGCCTATCTGTGCCCCTGACTATAGAGTCCCCTATAACTATTGCTCTTCTGCGCTTTGTCCCTCCCTGCTGAACAACAGTGCCAGCCGTGGTGCCACTGCTCTGGCTGCTGTTTTCTTCCCCTGATGGTGGGGGGGGGGATGGCTAACAGTATCCAAAACGGTATACTTGTTAGAGAGGGGGACAGCCACACGTCACCCATCTATCTGCCTGCACCTTGGGTGTAACCACTTCTCTAAAACTCCCGTCTATGACACTTTCTGCCACCTGCATGCTCCTAAGTGCATCCAGTTGCCGCTCCAACCGATCCATGCGGTCTGTGAGGAGCTGCAACTGGATACATTTCCTGCAAATGTAGTCGTCCGGAACACTGGAAGCATCACGGACCTCCCACATCTCTCAGGTGAAGCACTTCACCCCTCTAACTGACATTCCTAGCACTAATTAATAAATTAATTTAAAATGAATACTTATTAAATCCTTACTAAATTATAATTAACTATATGGTCCCTAGTGCTAGATTCCTACTATAAATATTAAATGCTAAGTAAATACAGTAATCTCCTCCCTCTGGTTTAGTTACTCTACTTATTAATTCGTTAATTAGGGTTTTAATCAATTTTTAATCAATGTTTTATTTTCAAATTCAGTAAAAATTCCCTACCAGCCAATCAGGTCACAGCTTTCCTGTGACATCACTTTCAGTTTTTTTTACCAGAGGTAAGTTTTTTATACTTACTGGTCTGGAACTCCGCCCTCTGAGTCTTCTCCCAGTCAGCTGTGTTCTTTGGAAGCTCTTGGCTCCCCTCACTCTGAGGACAGGTAGGAAATGAAAGGAGCTCCTCACTCCCTCCTCACCGAACTTCCTCAATTATCAAACTTCCACTATAGCACTCTAATGCAATCCAAGTCAGCACTGTAAGATGGCTCACTTTTATACTGACTGACTCTAGCCCCTGAAAACTGGTTTAAGCCAATTAACAAGGTGCAGCTGCAAGCAGAGCCTGAGAGAACCTTGTTTAAAGCTGGTCTAAAACTCACCTTCTCCAACCCTAACAGCAACTGTTAAATTAATCTGCTAAATACAACAGATTAGATTTAAGATAAAATGAACCCTTAATTATCCTCAGTTACCAAACTTCCACTATAGCACTCTAATGCAACCCAAGTCAGCACTCCAGTGCACAGATCTTGGGTGATGCCATGATACCTTGTGGTGATGTCCGCCCTGGAGGAAGATGTTGGTCATGCAGTATCCAGTGCCTTCAGCCATTTCTTGATATCACATGGAGTGAATCAAACTGACTGAAGACTGGCATCTGTGATGCTGAGGATCTCAGGAGGGGATCATCAATTCAGCACTTCTGGCTGAAGATGGTCACAAATACTTCAGCCTTTTCTTTTGCTGGGCTGCCCATCATTGAGGATGGGGATATTTGTGGAGCCTCGTCCTCCTGTTAGTTGTTTAATTGTCCACCACCATTCATAACTGGCTGTAGCAGAACTGCACAGCTTAGATGTGATCCATTGGTTGTGGGGTCACTTAGCTGTCTATTGCATGCTGCTTCTGCTGTTTGGTATACAAGTCGTCCTATGCTGTTGCTTCACCAGGTTGACACTTCATTTTGAGGCATGTGGTGTTGCTCCTGGCAAGCTCTCCTGCTCTTGATGGTAATAGTAGAGTGGGGGATATGCCAGGCCATGAGTTTACAGATTGTGGTTGAATACAATTCTGCTGCTGCTGATGGCCCACAGTGCCTCATGGATGCCCAGTTTTGAGCTGCCAGATCTGTTCTGAATCGATCCCATTTAGCATGGTACTAGTGCCGCAAAACACAATGGAGGGTATCCTGTGTGAAGGTGGGATTTTGTTTTCACAAGAATTGTACAGTGGTCACTCCTACCAATACTATCATGAACAAATGCATCTGCGACGGTCTGGAATGCCCTGCCTGGGAGGGTGGTAGAGGCGGGTTGCCTCACATCCTTTAAAAAGTACCTGGATGAGCACTTGGCGCAGTGGTTAGCACTGCAGCCTCACAGCTCCAGGGACCCGGGTTCAATTCTGGGTACTGCCTGTGTGGAGTTTGCAAGTTCTCCCTGTGACCGCGTGGGTTTTCGCCGGGTGCTCCGGTTTCCTCCCACCGCCAAAGACTTGCAGGTGATAGGTAAATTGGCCATTGTAAATTGCCCCTAGTGTAGGTAGGTGGTAGGGAATATGGGATTACTGTTTCTTTCTTTCTTTTGGGCCTCCTTATCTCGAGAGACAATGGATACGCGCCTGGAGGTGGTCAGTGGTTTGTGAAGCAGCGCCTGGAGTGGCTATAAAGGCCAATTCTGGAGTGACAGGCTCTTCCACAGGTGCTGCAGAGAAATTTGTTTGTTGGGGCTGTTGCACAGTTGGCTCTCCCCTTGCGCCTCTGTCTTTTTTCCTGCCAACTACTAAGTCTCTTCGACTCGCCACAATTTAGCCCTGTCTTTATGGCTGCCCGCCAGCTCTGGCGAATGCTGGCAACTGACTCCCACGACTTGTGATCAATGTCACACGATTTCATGTCGCGTTTGCAGACGTCTTTATAACGGAGACATGGACGGCCGGTGGGTCTGATACCAGTGGCGAGCTCGCTGTACAATGTGTCTTTGGGGATCCTGCCATCTTCCATGCGGCTCACATGGCCAAGCCATCTCAAGCGCCGCTGACTCAGTAGTGTGTATAAGCTGGGGGTGTTGGCCGCTTCAAGGACTTCTGTGTTGGAGATATAGTCCTGCCACCTGATGCCAAGTATTCTCCGAAGGCAGCGAAGATGGAATGAATTGAGATGTCGCTCTTGGCTGGCATACGTTGTCCAGGCCTCGCTGCCGTAGAGCAAGGTACTGAGGACACAGGCCTGATACACTCGGACTTTTGTGTTCCGTGTCAGTGCGCCATTTTCCCACACTCTCTTGGCCAGTCTGGACATAGCAGTGGAAGCCTTACCCATGCGCTTGTTGATTTCTGCATCTAGAGACAGGTTACTGGTGATAGTTGAGCCTAGGTAGGTGAACTCTTGAACCACTTCCAGAGCGTGGTCGCCAATATTGATGGATGGAGCATTTCTGACATCCTGCCCCATGATGTTCGTTTTCTTGAGGCTGATGGTTAGGCCAAATTCATTGCAGGCAGACGCAAACCTGTCGATGAGACTCTGCAGGCATTCTTCAGTGTGAGATGTTAAAGCAGCATCGTCAGCAAAGAGGAGTTCTCTGATGAGGACTTTCCGTACTTTGGACTTCGCTCTTAGACGGGCAAGGTTGAACAACCTGCCCCCTGATCTTGTGTGGAGGAAAATTCCTTCTTCAGAGGATTTGAACGCATGTGAAAGCAGCAGGGAGAAGAAAATCCCAAAAAGTGTGGGTGCGAGAACACAGCCCTGTTTCACACCACTCAGGATAGGAAAGGGCTCTGATGAGGAGCCACCATGTTGAATTGTGCCTTTCATATTGTCATGGAATGAGGTGATGATACTTAGTAGCTTTGGTGGACATCCGATCTTTTCTAGTAGTCTGAAGAGACCACGTCTGCTGACGAGGTCAAAGGCTTTGGTGAGATCAATGAAAGCAATGTAGAGGGGCATCTGTTGTTCACGGCATTTCTCCTGTATCTGACGAAGGGAGAACAGCATGTCAATAGTCGATCTCTCTGCACGAAAGCCACACTGTGCCTCAGGGTAGACGCGCTCGGCCAGCTTCTGGAGCCTGTTCAGAGCGACTCGAGCAAAGACTTTCCCCACTATGCTGAGCAGGGAGATTCCACGGTAGTTGTTGCAGTCACCGCGGTCACCTTTGTTTTTATAGAGGGTGATGATGTTGGCATCGCGCATGTCCTGGGGTACTGCTCCCTCGTCCCAGCACAGGCATAGCAGTTCATGTAGTGCTGAGAGTATAGCAGGCTTGGCACTCTTGATTATTTCAGGGGTAATGCTGTCCTTCCCAGGGGCTTTTCCGCTGGCTAGGGAATCAATGGCATCACTGAGTTCCGATTTGGTTGGCTGTATGTCCAGCTCATCCATGACTGGTAGAGGCTGGGCTGCATTGAGGGCAGTCTCAGTGACAGCATTCTCCTTGGAGTACAGTTCTAGGTAGTGCTCAACCCAGCGGTCCATCTGTTTGCGTTGGTCAGTGATTATGTCCCCCGATTTAGATTTGAGGGGGGTGATCTTCTTGATGGTTGGCCCAAGAGCTCTCTTCATGCCATCATACATTCCTCTGATGTTTCCGGTGTCTGAGGCCAGCTGAATATGACTGCATAGGTGTTGCCAGTAGTCGTTTGCGCAACGCCTAGCTGTTCTTTGTGCAGTACTTCTGGCTGCTTTAAGTGCTGCGGATGTTAAATCGCTGGGGGCTTTCTTGTAGTTCAAAAGTGCAATGCGCTTAGCGGCTATGACAGGTTCCAGCTCTTCGTTATGAGATTGAAACCAGTCTGCATTTCTCTTCGCACTTTTGCCGTAGGTGGTCAAAGCTGACTCATAGATGGCGTCTCTGATGTGGGCCCACTTGGTCTCAGCATCCCCTGTGGGAGTGTTTTGAAGGGCTGTTACAAGTGAATTTAGAAATTTTTGTAACAGCTGTGGGTGAGAAATTCTGCTCGTGTTGATGCGCGGGTGGCCCTTCTGCTTGGAATGATGCAACTTCTTTGGTCTGAGTCTAACCTTGCTGCACACCAGGGAGTGGTCGGTGTCGCAGTCCGCACTGTGGAAGCTGCGTGTGATTTGAACACTGTTTAAGGCGGCTCGCCTTGTGACAATGAGGTCTAGCTGGTGCCAACGACGTGATCTTGGGTGCCTCCATGAAACCTGGTGACAGGGTTTAGTGTGAAAGAACGAGTTGGTGATGCAGAGGTTATGATAGGTACACAACTCAAGCAGTCTCTGCCCGTTCTCATTCATCCTTCCAACGCCATAGCGCCCAAGGCAGGAGGGCCATGAGTCATGGTCGGCCCCAACCCTGGGTTAGTATACTAACCCTGTAGGGTTAGTATAAATGGGTGGTTCTTGGTCGGCACAGACTCGGTGGGCCGAAGGGCCTGTTTCAGTGCTGTATCTCTAAATAAATAAGTAACATTCAAGGCTACGGGCCAAGTGCTGGCAAATGGGATTAGGTAGACACGTCAGGTGTCTTTAATGCATCGGTGCAGACTCGATGGGCTGAAGGGCCTCTTCTGCACTGTATTATTCTGTGATTCTGCGACAGGTAGACTGGTGAGGACAAGGTCTAGCAGGTTTTTCCCTCTTGTTGGTTCCCTCTCCTCCTGCCGCAGGCCAAGTCTGGCAGATATGTCCTTCAGTACTCGGCCAGCCCGGTCAGTAATGGTGCTACCGAGCCACTCTTGATGAACATTGAAATTCCACACCCACAGTACATTCTGTGCCCTTGCCACCCTCAATGTTTCCTCCAAGTAGTGTTCAAAATGGAGAAACACTGATTCATCAGCGAAGGGAGAGCAGTAGGTGGTAATCCTTGCCCATGTTCGACATGATGCCATGAGACTTCATGGGGGACCAGAGTCAATGTTGAGGACTCCCAGGGCAACTCCCTCTCGACTATATACCACTGTGCTGCCACCTCTGGTGGGTCTGTCCTGCCAGTGGGACAAGAAATACCCAGGAATGGGTGATGCTGGCATCTGGGACATTGGTTGTAAGGTATATTTCTGTGAGTATGACAACATCAGACTGTTGCTTGACTAGTCTGTGGAACAGCTCTCCCAATTTGGCACAAGCCCCCAGATGTTAGCAAGGAGGACTTTGCAGTGCTGAATTTGCCACTGGCGGTGCCTAGGTCGATGCTGGGTGGTCTGACCAGTTTTATTCCTTTTCAGCTTGAGTAGCAGTTTTGTACAACTGAATGGCTTGCTGGGCTATTTCAGAGGGCAGTTAAGAGTCAACCGCATTGCTGTGGTTTTGGAGTCACATGTAGACCAGACCAGGTAAAGACAGATTTCCTTCCCTAAAGGACATTGGTGAACTAGATGGGTTTTTAAAGACAATCTATGGTAGTTTCATGGTCGCCATTACTGAGACTAGATTTCAATTCCAGATTTTTATTAATTAGTTGAATTTAAATTCCACCAGTTGCTATGGTGGGATTTGAATTCATGTCCCCAGAGTATTAGCCTAGGTCTCTGGATTATTAGTTCAGTGACATTGCCACTACGCCAGCATCTCCCAGTGTTGATTCTCCTTTATTGACCCACACTTGCCCAAACGACTGTTAATTTTCTCCCAAATTATTGTTTCCAAAAGTTTTCCCATCACCGATGTTAAACTGGTTGGCCGGCCTGTAATTACGAGTTTTATCCTTCTCTCCTTTTTGAACAAGAGTGTAAAATTTGCAATTCTCCAGTCCTCTGTCACCAGCCCAGTATCTAATGATGGAAGTTCTTACTCATGCCCCACAATGACAGCTTGCAAACCTATAAAATCTAACAGCATTACTTACCCACTGGTGAGAATAGCAAATAGAAAAAGTTAGCTCTTTTCACCTGGAAGAAAACAAAAAAAAAGTAGTTGTTACTTTAAAACACAAGCCCAATGGCACACTGCGATAACCCATAGCAACACGGCAGTTGACTGAAAGTGCAACCCCATGTGTGCTCAATTAGCTGATGTAATTTGGGAGATCACTGCAGTATTACAACTGGAATTATTCTTCCACCCCCACCTCAGTAGAATATGGCATACAGGGAAGGTGGAAGACAGAAGAGATAATGGAAATAAACATTCTAATAATCACCATCAATGAGCCCTACTGGAAAGATTCCAAGTGAGCATTAGGATTGGGCTCAATTGTAATGTCCCTTCCCAGTTAGATAATCACTGCTGAGGTTCAAACATGAGCCATGTTGCTGGTTCTTTTGGAATTATACCCAATCAAGGGCAGTTAACATTGATTTGTAAGAAGCAAGGCACGTTTGACAAATTTAAGAGTTTGAGAAAATTATGGAGTGTACTGATTGACTGAAAAGCACCAAGCTGCCAAGGTTGTGAACGGCACCAAATAAATGCAAGTCTTCTTGATAAAGGAAATGCCCGGATATAATGAATTTTCAAGAGCAGGACAAAAGCAAATAGGTAATGCTAACTCTTCACTAAATTGTTGGTCAGGCCACAAATAGAACTTTTTTCCCTTTCTCAGGATGCAAACACCTCTGACGAGGCCAGCAGTTACTGCCCTTGAGAAGGTGGTGGTGAGCTGTCTTCTTGAACCACAACAGTCCATGTGGCGAAGGTACACCCACAGTACTGTTAGGTAGGAAGTTCCAAAATTTTGACCCCGTGACAAGGAAAGAATGGTGAAATATGTCCATCATGTCTACTCTTGGGTACCATACATCAAGAACCATGGACAGGGCATAAAAGATTTTCCATGATTCCATTAAGAGGCTTCAGTTATGCAGACAGAATGAAACTGGGTATCTTTCATTACAACAAGGAAGGTTAAGAGTGGACTCAAGAGAGAGGTGCTCAAAATTATGAGGGGGTTTATTTTATGATGATAAATGTCCTAGGCCCAACCATCTTCAGCTGCTTCATCAATGACTGTCTTTCAATCATAAAGGTCAGAAGTGGGGATGTTCGCTGACGATTGCACAATGTTCAGCAACATTCACGACTCCTCAGATACCGAAGCAGCCCATGTAGAAATGCAGCAAGACCCTGGACAATATCCAGGCTTGTGCCGATAAGTGGCAATTAACAGTTGCGCCATTCGTGCGGGAGAGCATCGGAGAGGAGTCCAGGCGCGTCTGACTTTGAAAACTAAGTGAACAGTGACATCACAGGAAAGCTGTAAGATGATTGTTTGGTGAGTAACTGCTCTTAGGGAATATCAGTAAATAGCTGGGTTAGTAACTAAAGTAAGAAGATAAGGTCGACAGTTTTTTTTTTAGATAGCAAGTAGTGTGTTTGAGGGAATCTAGGTCCCTAGTGCAAATAATCTCTAATTTTTGAGTAATTTAAGGGAGTAAATTAAGGGTAGGTCATGGCAGGGCAGCTCAGCAACATGGAGTGCTCCTCCTGTGCTATGTGGGAAGTCAGGGACACTTCCAGTGTCCAGGGTGAACACGTGTGCAGGAAGTGTCTCCAACTGCAGCTACTCGAAATCCACATTTCTGATCTGCAGCAGCAGCTGGGGACACTATGGAGCATTCGCGAGGCTGAAATCATCGTAGATATCACGTACAGGGAGCTGGTCACACTGCAGGTAAAGACTGCTCAGGCAGAAAGGGAACGGGTGACCACCAGGCAGAGTAGAAGAACTAGGCAGGTAGTGCAGGAGTCCCCTGGGTCCATCTCCCTCCCTAACAGATTTACCGCTTTGGATACTGTTGGGGGAGATAGCTTCTCAGGGACTGCAGCAAGAGCCAAGTCTGTGGTACCATAGGTGGCTCAGCTGCACAGGAGGGAGGAAAAGGAGTGGGAGAGCTATAGTGATAGGGAATTCGATTGTAAGGGGTGCAGATAGGTATTTCTGTGACCGCAAACATGACTCCAGGATGGTAGCTGGCCTCCCTGGTGCTCGGGTCAAGGATGTCACGGAATGGCTGCAGGACATTCTGAAAAGGGAGGGTGAACAGGCAGAGGTCGTGGTACACATTGGTACAAATGACATAGGTAGAAAGAGGGATGAGGTCCTGCAACAAGAATTTAGGGAGCTAGGTAGCAGATTGAAAAGCAGGACCTCAAAGGTTGTAATCTCTGGATTACTCCCGGTGCCACGTGCTAGTGAGTATAGGAATAGGAAGATACAGCAGATGAATATGTAGCTGAAGAGATGGTGCAGGAGGAAGGGCTTCAGTTTCCTGGATCACCGGGTCTGTTTCTGGCAAAGGTGGGACCTGAACAAGTTGGACGGGTTGCACATGAACTGGAACGGGACCAACATCCTTGCAGGGAGGTTTGCTAGTGCTGTTGGAGGGTGTTTAAACTAATTTGGCAGGGGAATGGGATACAGAGTGGAGGTACAGTAGGGAGTGATGCACAGCCAAATATAGAAGAGAAACTAAGTCAGTCCGGAAGGCAGAGCAAATATAGATCTGTTAAGGCACAAGCAAATAATGCAAGGCTGGATTGCATCGATTTTAACGCAAGGAGTCTTACAAGTAAGGCAGATGAATTGAGGGCATTGATTAACATATGGGAATATGATATTATTGCTATCACAGAGATATGGTTGAGGAAAGGGCAGGACTGGCAGCTCAATATTCCAGGGTATAGAATCTTCAGGCGTGACAGGGGGAGTGCAAAAGAGGCGGCATTGCACTATTATCAAGGAGTCAATTACTGCAGTAAGGAGAGATGATATCTTAGAAGGTTCCTCAAACAAGACCATATGGGTGGAACTTAAAAACAAAAAGGGGAAAACACTTTGCTGGGAATGTACTACAGGCCTCCAAACAGTTAGGGAAAGAGAGAGGAGCAGATATGTAGGCAAATTTCAGAGAGGTGTAAAAATAATAGGGTAATAATAGCAGGGGATTTCAACTTCCCCAATATTAACTGGGATAATCTTAGTGCAAAAGGCTTAAAGGGGGCGGAGTTCTTAAAGTGCATCCAGGAGAGCTTTTTGAGCCAGGATGTAGAAAGTCTTAGAAGAGAAGGAGCAGTACTGGACCTAATCCTCGGGAATGAAGCCGAATAAGTGGTAGAAGTGTCAGTGGGGAAGCATTTCAGGGATAGTGACCATAACTCTAAGATTTAAGGTTGTTATGGAAAAGGACAAAGATGGGCCAGAAATAAAGGTACTGAATTGGGGGAAGGCCGATTTCAATGTGATAAAGCAGGATCTGGCCGAAGTGGACTGGGAGCAGCTACTTGTAGGAAAGTCCACATCAGACCAGTGGGAGTCATTCAAAGAGTCGTACAGCATAGAAATAGGCCATTCGGCCCACCGCGTCCATGCCGACCATAATGCCTATCTATACTAATCCCACCTGCCTGCACTAATTCCATATCCCTCTATGCCTTGCTCATTCAAGTACCTGTCCAGATGCCTCTTAAATGTCGCTACTGTTCCTGCCTCCACCACCTCCTCTGGCAGCTCATTCCAGATACCCACTATTCTTTGTGTGAAAAATTTACCCCTTTGATCCCCTTTAAACCTCCTCCCTCTCACCTCCAAACCAGGCAACATCCTTGTGAATCTTTTCTACACCCTCTCTTGCTTAATCACATCTTTCCTGTAGTGCGGCGACCAGAACTGCACACAGTACTCCAAGTGCGGCCTAACCAACTTTATGTACAACTGTAACATGACGTCCCAACTCTTGTACTCAATGCCTCGACCGATGAAGGCAAGCATGCCATACGCCTTCTTCACCACCCTGTCTACCTGTGTTGCCACTTTCAGGGAACGATGTACTTGCACCCCAAGGTCTCTCTGCTCAACAACACTCCCCGGGGCCCTGCCATTCACTGCATATGTCCTGCCCTGGTTTAACTTCCCAAATTGCATTACTTCGCACCTGTCTGCATTAAATTCCATTTGCCAATCCCTTGCCCACTTTCCCAGTTGATCTATATCCTGTTGTAATCTTAGACAACCTTCTTCACTGTCCACCATACCACCAATTATGGTGTCATCTGCAAACTTACTAATCACGCCCCCTACATTCACATCCAAGTCATTAATACATATGACAAACAACAGAGGGCCCAGCACACCACTGGTCACCGGTCTCCAATCTGAAAAACAACCCTCCACTACCACCCTCTGCCTCCTGTCACCAAGCCAATTTTGTATCCAATTGACTAGTTCACGTTGGATCCCATGCGTTCGGACCTTCTGGACCAGCCTACCATGCGGGACCTTGTCAAAGGCCTTGCGAAAGTCCATGTAGACAACGTCCATCGCCTTGCCCTCGTCAATCCTCTTGATCACCTCCTCAAAAAACTCAATCAAAATCGTGAGACATGATTTCCCACGCACAAACCCCTATCTGAATATCCCTAATCAGACCTGGTCTTTCCAAATGCATATAACTCCTGTCTCTCAGAATCCCTTCCAATAACTTTCCCACCACTGATATAAGGCTCACCGGCCTGTAGTTCCCTCGCTTATCCCTGCTGCCCTTCTTAAATAAAGGCACGACATTAGCTATCCTCCAGTCTTCTGGTACCTCACCCGTGGCTAACAATGATACAAAAATTTCTGCCAGGGCCCCAGCAATCTCCTCCCTTGTTTCCCATAGCATCCTAGGATACACTTGGTCAGGCCCTGGGGATTTATCCACCTTAACGCGCATCAAAACCTCCAACACCCCCTCTTTTGTAATGTTGATATGCTTCAGCATATCGCTGTTCCCTCCCTTGAACTCACTAGCTTCCATGACCTTCTCCACGGTAAATACAGATGAGAAGTATTCATTTAAGACCTCGCCCATTTCCCGTGGCTCCACACATTAGATTTTAGATTAGATTAGAGATACAGCACTGAAACAGGCCCTTCGGCCCACCGAGTCTGTGCCGAACATCAGACACCCATTTATACTAATCCTACACTAACCCCATATTCCTACCAAATATCCCCACCTGTCCCTATATTTCCCTACCACCTACCTATACTAGTGACAATTTATAATGGCCAATTTACCTATTAACCTGCAAGTCTTTTGGCTTGTGGGAGGAAACCGGAGCACCCGGAGAAAACCCACGCAGACACAGGGAGAACTTGCAAACTCCACACAGGCAGTACCCGGAATCGAACCCGGGTCCCTGGAGCTGTGAGGCTGCGGTGCTAACCACTGCGCCACTGTGCCGCATAGATTACCACACTGATCCTTAAGGGGACCTACTCTCTTCCTAGCTACCCTTTTACTCTTAATATACTTATAGAATCTTTTAGGATTCTCCTTTATCTTATCTGCCAGGGAAATCTCATGGCCCCTTTTTGCCCTCCTAATTTTGTTCTTAAGTGTACAAAAAGGAAATAGTGAGAGTTCAGGGCCAACGTGTTCCCATAAAGGTGAAGGGTAGGACAGACAAGTCCAGGGAACCCTGGATATCAAGGGATATAGAGGATTGGATAAGGAAAAAAAAAGGAGGCTTATGGCAGATTCAGAGGACTGAAAACAGCGGAGGCCCTAGAAGAGTACAGAAAGTGTAGGGGGGCGGGGGGGGGGGGGTACTTAAAAAAAGTAATTAGGAAAGTGAAGAGGGGACATGAAAAAACACAGGTGGGCAAGGTAGAGGAAAACCCCAAGGCGTTTTGTAAGTATATTCAGGGCAAGAGGATAACCAGGGAAAGAGCAGGACCGCTTAGGGACCAAAGTGGCAATCTGTGCATGGAGTCGGAGGACATAGATGAGGTTTTAAATGATTACTTTTCATCTGTGTTCACTATGGAGAAGGACAATGATGTAGGTGTAGAGATCAGAGAGGGGGATTGTGATGTACTCGACCAAATTAGCATTGAAAGGGAGGAGATAGTGGCGGTTTTAGCAGGCTTAAAAGTGGATAAATCCCCAAGCCCAGAAGAGATATATCCCAAGCTGCTATGTGAGGCAAGGGAGGAGATTGCAGGGGCTCTGACACAAATTTTCAAATCCTCTCTGGCCACAGGAGAAGGACCAGAGGACTAGAGGACAGCAAAATGTGGTACCATTTATTCAAGAGTAGTAGGGATAAACCAGGTAATTACAGGCCAGTGAGTCTAACATCAGTGTTAGGGAAACTATTGGAAAAAATTCTGAGGGACAGGATTAATCTCCACCTGGAGAGGCAGGGATTAATCAAGGATAGTCAGCATGGCTTTGTCAAGGAGAGATCACGTCTAACAAATTTGACTGAATTTTTCGAGGAGGTGACTAGGTGTGTAGATGAGGGTAAAGCAGTTGATGTAGTCTACATGGACTTCAGTAAGGCTTTTGATAAGGTCCTGCATGGGAGATTGGTCAAGAAGGTAAGAGCTCATGGGATCCAGGGCAATTTGGCAAGTTGGATCCAAAATTGGCTTAGTGGCAGGAGGAAGAGGGTGATGGTCGAGGTTGTTTTTGCGAGTGGAAGCCCGTGAACAGTGGTATACTGCAGGGATAGGTGCTGGGACCCTTGCTGTTTGTAGTGTACATTAATGATTTAGATGTGAATGTAGGAGGTATGATAAGCAAGTTCACAGATGACACGAAAATTGGTGGTGTCGTAAATAGTGAGGAGGAAATCCTTAGATTACAGGATGATATAGATGGGCTGGTAAGATGGGCAGAACAGTGGCAAATGGAATTTAATCCTGAGAAGTGTGAGGTGATGCATTTTGGGAGGACTAACAAAGCAAGGGAATATACAATGGATGGTAGGACCCGAGGAAGTACACAGGTCAGAGATATCTTGGTGTACTTGTCCATAGATCACTGAAGGCAGCAGCATTGGTAGATAAGGTGGTTAGGAAGGCTAATGGGATACTTGCCTTTATTAGCTGAGATATAGAATATAAGAGCAGGGAGGTAATGATGGAGCTGTATAAAACACTAGTTAGGCCACAGCTGGAGTACTGTGTACAGTTCTGGTTGCCACAGAGGAAGGATGTGATTGCACTGGAGAGGGTGCAGAGGAGATTCACCAGGATGTTGCCTGGGCTGGAGTATTTCAGCTATGAAGAGAGACCGAAAAGGCTCAAGTTGTTTTCCTTGGAGCAGAGAAGGCTGAGGGGGGACCTGATTGAGGTATATAAAATTATGAGGGGCACAGATAGGAAGAATCTTTTTCCCTTAGCGGAGGTGTCAATAACCAGGGGGCATAGATTTAAGGTAAGGGGCAGGAGGTTTAGAGGGGATTTGAGGAAAAAAATTTCACTCGGAGGGTGACTAGAATGTGGAATACTGCCTGAAGGGGTGGCAGAGGCAGGAACCCTCACAACAATTAAGAAGTATTTCGAAGATCACTTGAAATACCATAGCATAGAAGGCTACGGGCCAAGTGCTGGAAAATGGGATTAGAATTGATAGGTGCTTGATGGCTGGCACGGACACGATGGGCCAAAGGGCCTGTTTCTGTGCTGTATGACTCTATGACAAGTGCCAGACAATGACCATCTACAAGAAGAGAGAATCTAACCATCTCCCCTTGACATTCAATGGCATTATCATCGCTGAATCCCCCACTATCAACATCCTGGGGGTTACCATTAACCAGAACTGAACCAACCACATAAATACCGTGGCTAAAAGAGGTCAGAGGCTCGGAATCCTGCGGCGAGTAGCTCATCTCCTGTCCATCATCTGCAAGGCACAAGTCAGGAGTGTCATGGAATACTCTCCACTTGCCTGGATGGGTGCAGTTCCAACACTAAAAAAGCTTGACACTATCAAGGACAAAGCGCCCCATCCACAAACATTCACTCCCTTCACCACCGAAGCACAGTGGCAGCAGTGTGTACCATCTACAAGATGCAATGCACCAAGGCTCCTTAGACAGCACCTTCCAAACCCATGACTTCAACTACCTATAAGGACAAGGGCAGCAGTCGCATGGGAACACCACCACCTGCAAGTTCCCGTCCAAGCCACACACCACCCTGACTTGGAACTATATCGCAGTTCCTTCACTGTCGCTGGATCAAAATCCTGTAACTCCCTTCCTCACAGCACTGTGGGTTTACCTACCCCACACTTACTGCAACAGTTCAAGGCAGCAGCTCACCACCACCTTCTCAAGGGCAATTAGGGATGGGCAATAAATGCGGGCCTAGAGGGCGACATACACATCCCACGAATCAATTAATAGAAAAAGGTGGAAAATGATTTCCACTGGTCTGAGAGTCAGGAAAGAGACAGCATAAAAGATTACAAGAATAAGGGAGGGGTTAAGATAAATAATTTTTCTTTTAAGAGAGGGCTGTACCAGGAAAATATCTCAGTAGTAGAATCCTTATATCTTTAAAATGCAAATAGCAAATTATTTGAAATATACTGAATAAATGATAGGGGAAAAGGACTAAGCAGATAGCACCTTTAGAGAGCCAGCACTGCACAAGTTCTCCATGCTGTAAAATTCTGTAATTATAAGTCATAGCCCTTCATGTCAGGAGTGGATAAAACTGGAGAATCTTTTATTCATTGTGGAACAGCTGATTAGACTGTATCACAGATGAAAAGTTAAGACCCTGTATAACATTTTAATCCATCTCAAGTGATTATTTTAGCACTGGCTATTAGGCCTTTCGGCATCGCTTCTTCTACCCCACAAATAAAATAACAACTCCACTTATGCAACGCCAGTCATGTACATACCTGGGTAACCAGAATAAAAACATCAAACTGAACAGGTCACCATAAAACATATGCGATGTAAACATATTGCTCCCCATTTGAGAGGGCAGTATCATAGCCAAGACACCAAGTAGTTTCTGCCAATACCTGCCTGTGACTAGGTGCCCAAAGATGCATAGGAGTTAGCTGAGTTGACTCTGCTCAGACAGTGCCTCCGACTGGAGGACGACCATCTTCCACTCAATACAGGTAACACTGCTTCTGGCTCAGCAACCTAATACACTACACAACATAACAAAGCCTTGAGTTACAGATTTGCTATTGAAATGTTTTGGCTGATTGTACCTGTGTGAAGAGTGTTTTACATTAAAGACATTATATAAATCCAAGTTGACCTAAATGTGACATTATAAAAGCATAAAATGTTGAGGGTTGGAATATTGTGAAATTATATTTACTCACTATATATATGACTTTTATATTTAAACACTATAAATCACATTCCAATAAATCTAACTTTCCACTATCCATTCTACATTTAGTCCATTTTAAAGGAATTAAAATCACATACTAACTGGGGGTGAAATATACAGACACATGGTAGATCCAACTTAATACAGAGAAATGCGAAGTGAATGAATAAATTTTGGTAGGAAGAATGAGGAGAGACAATATAAACTAAATGGAACATTTTTAAAGGGGTGCAGTAACAGAGAGACCCAAGGGTGTTTGGACACAAATCTTTTGAGGGTGGCAGGACAAGTTGTTGCTAAACATTTAAAAGATAGTAGTTAAGCCTCACCTGGAGTATTGTGTTCAATTCTGGGCACCACAGTTTAGTAACGATGTTAAGTTCTTAGAGAAGGTAAAGAGATTTACTAGTATGGTACCAGGGATGAAGGACTTCAGTTAAATGGAGGGACTGGAGTTGTTCTCCTTAAAGCAGACCAAGTTAAGTGAGATTTAATAGAGTGTTTCCAAATTAAGAAGGATTTTGATAAAGGAGAAACTGTTTCCACCGGAACGAAGGTTAGTTACCAGAGGACACAACAAAAACTTGTATTTATATAAGCATCTTTAACATAATATTGATTTAAAGTAATTGGCAAAAAAACCAGGACAACACACGGAGAAATATGTTTACACGGCGAGTTTTTTGTAATGTGGAATGCACTGCCTGAAAGGGTGGAGGAAGCAAATTCAATAGTAACTTTCATAACGCAATTGGATATATGACAACACCAACTTGCAATTATGTAGCGCATTTAATGTAGTAAAACATAGCAATGTGCTTCATGGGATTTGATACTGAGTCACATAAGGAGATATTAGGGCAGATAACCAAAAAGTAGGTAAGATTTAAAAAGCATCTTAAAGAGACCTATGTTCCCTCATGGGTGTATAGCCATGCAGCAATCCAGAACATACTGCATAGTGCAATAGGCTTGTGCACAAAGAAAAGTTAGATGGAACATTGGAAGACAGGTTTAGGGAGGGAATTCCATAGCTGAGGGCCCAGGCAGTTGAAGACACAGCTGCCAATGGTAGAGTGATTAAAATCAAGGATGGAATTAGAAGAGTGCAGAGGGTCAGCACAGCAGCCTCACAGCTCCAGCGACCCCGGTTCAGTTCGGGGTACTGCCTGTGCGGAGTTTGCAAATTCTCCCTGTGACCTCGTGGGTTTCTGCCGGGTGCTCTGGTTTCCTCCCACAGCCAAAGACTTGCAGGTTGATAGGTAAATTGGCCATTATAAATTGCCCCTAGTGTAGGTAGGTGGTAGGAGAATTGAGCAAAGGTGGGGATGTGGTAGGGGATATGGCATTAGTGTAAGTGGGTGGTTGATGGTTGGCACAGACTCAGTGGGCTGAAGGGCCTGTTTCAGTGCTGCTTCTCTCTCTCAGGGGATGGAGAAGATTAGAAATAGGGAGGAGCAAAGACAATGAGGGATTTGAGAATAAGAATTTCAAAATCCAGGCATTACTGGACCAGGAGTCAATGCAGGTCAATGGGAACGAGAGTGATGGACAAATGGGACTTGGTTTGATTTAAGACGTGATCAAGAGTGTTTTGGATGACTTCAAGTTTACAGAGAATCGAATGTGTGAGGCCGGCTAACAATACTTTAGAACAGTTAAGGTTGGGAGTAACAACAACATCTATTTGAGAAAGAGAAATGTGCAGGACTCTAGGGAAAGAGCAGAGACTGGAATTAATTGGATCGCGCCACCAGAGAGCTATCACCAGTAGGATGGGCCGAATGACCTCGCACTCTGCCATGACAAGGCAAACACGCCAGATAGCGGATGGAGGACATGAAAAACAATGAGAAGATGAGGAGGATGTGATGAATAAAGACTGGGCTCTGGGTTGCGCGTGGCTGCACGGCGGCTCCCGCTCACACGGACGGCAGGAGGTTCAGGCAGTGCTAGGCCCGAGGCTCTGATGAGGAGAGGAAACAGCGCGAAGGGCCCAGACAGGCGGAACGGATAGGTATGGGAAGGGAGGAGAGGTTGCTGCGGTACTTACCCAGTCAAGTGTGGGTGGGGGTCGGGTAAGGCCGAGTCAGCTCCCGGGGATGGTACAAAGCTCGGTCCCACACACAGGCCCCGCGCTCACTACGCGGCTCCTGCCGACGTCACCCCGTTCCGCGCTCGGCACGGCCCCGCCCCCGCTCACTCCTGATTGGCCAGCTCAGGCGCCGATCGGGACATGCGCCGTCTCCTGGCGGGAGCGAGATGAGGAGTTGTGCTGAGAGGGTGAGTAAGTGGAAGGGACCGCGGAACGGTACACAGACACCGACCACGGCGACCGAACTAAGTCCCCGAGAGCTCGCACCCGACAGTCCATTCGGACTGCGACAACCAGCTCCACAAAACCCTGTCTGCAAGTGGCGGCCAACGGCACTGGACACAAGTTGCGTCACAATGACGTCGTAGGCTAGTGACGTCCCACGCTTCACAATGATCTCATTGTGCATACCAGCCAATAAAGAACGCGCGTCAGTCCCATAAGCCGCCACGCACCACCAGAAACATTAAACCAGAGCCCTCCATACACAGAGTAATAATGACCCAGAGCCCTCCATATACAAATAGTAATAATCACCCAGAGCCCTCCATACAGAGTAATAATGACCCAGAGCCCTCCATATACAAATAGTAATAATCACCCAGAGCCCTCCATACAGAGTAATAATGACCCAGAGCCCTCCATATACAAATAGTAATAATGACCCAGAGCCCTCCAGATACAAATAGTAATAATCACCCAGAGCCCTCCATACACAGAGTAATAATGACCCAGAGCCCTCCATATACAAATAGTAATAATGACCCAGAGCCCTCCAGATACAAATAGTAATAATCACCCAGAGCCCTCCATTCAGAGTAATAATGACCCAGAGCCCTCCATCTACAAATAGTAATAATCACCCAGAGCCCTCCATACAGAGTAATAATGACCCAGAGCCCTCCATATCCAAATAGTAATAATGACCCAGAGCCCTCCATCTACAAATAGTAATAATCACCCAGAGCCCTCCATACAGAGTAATAATGACCCAGAGCCCTCCATATCCAAATAGTAATAATGACCCAGAGCCCTCCATATACAAATAGTAATAATCACCCAGAGCCCTCCACACAGAGTAATAATGACCCAGAGCCCTCCATATACAAATAGTAATAATCACCCAGAGCCCTCCATACAGAGTAATAATGACCCAGAGCCCTCCATATACAAATAGTAATAATAACCCAGAGCCCTCCAGATACAAATAGTAATAATGACCCAGAGCCCTCCATACACAGAGTAATAATGACCCAGAGCCCTCCATATACAAATAGTAATAATGACCCAGAGCCCTCCATACAGAGTAATAATGACCCAGAGCCCTCCATATACAAATAGTAATAATCACCCAGAGCCCTCCATACACAGAGTAATAATGACCCAGAGCCCTCCATATACAAATAGTAATAATCACCCAGAGCCCTCCATACACAGAGTAATAATGACCCAGAGCCCTCCATATACAAATAGTAATAATCACCCAGAGCCCTACATAGAGTAATAATGACCCAGAGCCCTCCATATCCAAATAGTAATAATGACCCAGAGCCCTCCATATACAAATAGTAATAATCACCCAGAGCCCTCCATACACAGAGTAATAATGACCCAGAGCCCTCCATATACAAATAGTAATAATCACCCAGAGCCCTCCATACAGAGTAATAATGACCCAGAGCCCTCCATATACAAATAGTAATAATCACCCAGAGCCCTCCATACACAGAGTAATAATGACCCAGAGCCCTCCATATACAAATAGTAATAATGACCCAGAGCCCTCCAGATACAAATAGTAATAATCACCCAGAGCCCTCCATACAGAGTAATAATGACCCAGAGCCCTCCATATACAAATAGTAATAATCACCCAGAGCCCTCCATACAGAGTAATAATGACCCAGAGCCCTCCATATCCAAATAGTAATAATGACCCAGAGCCCTCCATATACAAATAGTAATAATCACCCAGAGCCCTCCATACACAGAGTAATAATGACCCAGAGCCCTCCATATACAAATAGTAATAATCACCCAGAGCCCTCCATACAGAGTAATAATGACCCAGAGCCCTCCATATACAAATAGTAATAATGACCCAGAGCCCTCCATATACAAATAGTAATAATCACCCAGAGCCCTCCATACAGAGTAATAATGACCCAGAGCCCTCCATATACAAATAGTAATAATCACCCAGAGCCCTCCATACAGAGTAATAATGACCCAGAGCCCTCCATATACAAATAGTAATAATCACCCAGAGCCCTCCATACAGAGTAATAATGACCCAGAGACCTACATATACAAATAGTAATAATGACCCAGAGCCCTCCATATACAAATAGTAATAATGACCCAGAGCCCTCCATATACAAATAGTAATAATGACCCAGAGCCCTCCATACACAGAGTAATAATGACCCAGGGCCCTCCATATACAAATAGTAATAATCACCCAGAGCCCTCCATACACAAATAGTAATAATCACCCAGAGCCCTCCATACACAAATAGTAATGATCACCCAGAGCCCTCCATACACAGAGTAATAATGACCCAGAGCCCTCCATATACAAATAGTAATAATGACCCAGAGCCCTCCATACACAGAGTAATAATCACCCAGAGCCCTCCATATACAAATAGTAATAATCACCCAGAGCCCTCCATATACAAATAGTAATAATCACCCAGAGCCCTCCATACACAAATAGTAATAATCACCCAGAGCCCTCCATACACAAATAGTAATAATCACCCAGAGCCCTCCATACACAAATAGTAATAATCACCCAGAGCCCTCCATACACAGAGTAATAATGACCCAGAGCCCTCCATATACAAATAGTAATAATGACCCAGAGCCCTCCATACACAGAGTAATAATGACCCAAAGCCCTCCATATACAAATAGTAATAATGACCCAGAGCCCTCCATACACGGAGTAATAATCACCCAGAGCACTCCAAATACAAAGATGATTATATTACCCAGAGCCCTCCATACAGAGTAATAATGACCCAGAGCCCTCCATATACAAATAGTAATAATCATCCACTGCCCTCCATACACAGAGTAATAATGATCCAGAGCCCTCCATATACAAATAGTAATAATGACCCAGAGCCCTCCATACACAGAGTAATAATGACCCAGAGCCCTCCATATACAAATAGTAATAATGACCCAGAGCCCTCCATACACGGAGTAATAATCACCCAGAGCACTCCAAATACAAAGATGATTATATTACCCAGAGCCCTCCATACAGAGTAATAATGACCCAGAGCCCTCCATATACAAATAGTAATAATCACCCAGAGCCCTCCATACACAGAGTAATAATGACCCAGAGCCCTCCATACACAGAGTAATAATGACCCAGAGCCCTCCATATACAAACAGTAATAATGACCCAGAGCCCTCCATACACGGAGTAATAATCACCCAGAGCACTCCAAATACAAAGATGATTATATTACCCAGAGCCCTCCATACAGAGTAATAATGACCCAGAGCCCTCCATATACAAATAGTAATAATCACCCAGAGCCCTCCATACACGGAGTAATAATCACCCAGAGCACTCCAAATACAAAGATGATTATATTACCCAGAGCCCTCCATACAGAGTAATAATGACCCAGAGCCCTCCATATACAAATAGTAATAATCACCCAGAGCCCTCCATACACAGAGTAATAATGACCCAGAGCCCTCCATATACAAATAGTAATAATCACCCAGAGCCCGCCATACACAGAGTAATAATGACCCAGAGCCCTCCATATACAAATAGTAATAATCACCCAGAGCCCTCCATACACAGAGTAATAATTACCCAGAGCCCTCCATATACAAATAGTAATAATCACCCAGAGCCCGCCATACACAGGGTAATAATGACCCAGAGCACTCCAAATACAAAGATGATTATATTACCCAGAGCACTCCATATACAAAGAGTAATAATCACCCATAGCCCTCCATACACAGAGTAATACGTGAACACGTGGCTGCAGGGATGGTGTAGGAGGGAGGGTTTTGGTTTCCTGGATAATTGGGGCTCTTTCTGGGGTAGGTGGGACCCCTACAAACAGGATGGTCTTCACCTGAACCAGAGGGGTACCAATATCCTGGGGGGGAGATTTGCTAGTGCTCTTCGGGGGGGTTTAAACTAATTCAGCAGGGGAATGGGAACCTAAATTGTAGTTCCAGTGTACAGGATGTTGAGAGTAGTGAGGTCAGGGACAAGGTTACAAGGACGCAAAAGGGCACTGGCAAGCAAGAACTTGGTTTAAAGTGTGTCTTCTTCAACGCCAGGATTATCCGGAATAAGGTGGGTGAGCTTGCAGCATGGGTTGGTACCTGGGATCTCGATGTTGTGGCCATTTCGGAGACATGGGTAGAGCAGGGACAGGAATGGATGTTGCAGGTTCCGGGATTTAGATGTTTCAGTAAGAACAGAGAAGATGGTAAAAGAGGGGGGGGTGGTGTGGCATTGTTAATCAAGGAGAGTATTACGGCGGCAGAAAGGACGTTTGAGGACTCGTCTACTGAGGTAGTATGGGCCGAGGTTAGAAACGGGAGAGGAGAGATCACCCTGTTGGGAGTTTTCTATAGACCTCTGAATAGTTCCAGAGATGTAGAGGAAAGGATAGCGAAGATGATTCTCGACAGGAGCGAGAGTAACAGGGTAGTTGTTATGGGGGACTTTAACTTTCCAAATATTGACTGGAAATACTATAGTTCGAGTACTTTAGATGGGTCAGTTTTTGTCCAGTGTGTGCAGGAGGGTTTTCTGACACAGTATGTAGACAGGCCAACCAGGGGCGATGCCACATTGGATTTGGTACTGGGTAATGAACCCGGCCAGGTGTTAGATTTAGATGTAGGTGAGCACTTTGGTGATAGTGATCACAATTCGGTTAGGTGTACCTTAGCGATGGGCAGAGACAGGTATATACCGCAGGGCAAGAATTATAGCTGGGGGAAAGGAAATTATGATGCGATTAGGCAAGATTTAGGATGCGTAGGATGGGGAAGGAAACTGCAGGGGATGGGCACAATCGAAACGTGGAGCTTATTCAAGGAGCAGCTACTGCGTGTCCTTGATAAGTATGTACCTGTGAGGCAGGGAGGAATTTGTCGAGCGAGGGAGCCGTGGTTTACTAAAGAAGTTGAAGCGCTTGTCAAGAGGAAGAAGGCGGCTTATGTTAGGATGAGACGTGAAGGCTCAGTTAGGGCGCTTGAGAGTTACAAGCTAGCCAGGAAGGATCTAAAGGGAGAGATAAGAAGAGCGAGGAGAGGACACGAGAAGTCATTGGCGGATTGGATCAAGGAAAACCCAAAGGCTTTCAAAAGGTATATCAGGAATAAAAGAATGACTAGAGTTAGATTAGGGCCAATCAAGGATAGTAGTGGGAAGTTGTGTGTGGAATCAGAGGAGATAGGGAAGCGTTAAATGAATATTTTGCGTCAGTATTTACAGCAGAGAAAGAAAGTGTTGTCGAGGAGAATACTGAGATACAGACTACTAGGCTAGATGGGATTGAGGTTCACAAGGAGGAGGTGTTAGCAATTTTGGAAAGTGTGAAAATAGATAAGTCCCCTGGGCCAGATGGGATTTATCCTAGGATTCTCTGGGAAGCCATGGAGGAGATTGCAGAGCCTTTGTCCTTGATCTTTATGTCGTCATTGTCGACAGGAATAGTGCCGGAAGACTGGAGGATAGCAAATGTTGTCCCCTTGTTCAAGAAGGGGAGTAGAGACAGCCCTGGTAATTATAGACCTGTGAGCCTTACTTCGGTTGTGGGTAAAAGGTTGGAAAAGGTTATAAGAGACAGGATTTATAATCATCTTGAAAAGAATAAGTTCATTAGCGATAGTCAGCACGGTTTTGTGACGGGTAGGTCGTGCCTCACAAACCTTATTGAGTTTTTTGAGAAGGTGACCAAACAGGTGGATGAGGGTAAAGCAGTGGATGTGGTGTATATGGATTTCAGTAAGGCGTTTGATAAGGTTCCCCACGGTAGGCTATTGCAGAAAACACACACACATACCCCCAAATAGAAATATTAACACTCACACACACATACCCCCAAATACAAATATTAACACACTCACACACACATACCCCCAAATACAAATATTAACACTCACACACACATACCCCCAAATACAAATATTAACACACACACACACACATACCCCAAAATACAAATATTAACACTCACACACACATACCCCCAAATACAAATATTAACACACTCACACACACATACCCCCAAATACAAATATTAACACTCACACACACATACCCCCAAATACAAATATTAACACACACACACACATACCCCCAAATACAAATATTAACACACACACACACATACCCCCAAATACAAATATTAACACACACACACACACATACCCCCAAATACAAATATTAACACACACACACATACCCCCAAATACAAATATTAACACACACACACACACATACCCCCAAATACAAATATTAACACACACACACACATACCCCCAAATACAAATATTAACACACACACACACATACCCCCAAATACAAATATTAACAAACACACACACATACCCCTAAATACAAATATTAACACACACACACACATACCCCCAAATACAAATATTAACACACACACACACACATACCCCCAAATACAAATATTAACAAACACACACACATACCCCCAAATACAAATATTAACACTCACACACACATACCCCCAAATACAAATATTAACACACACACACACACACATACCCCCAAATACAAATATTAACACACACACACACACATACCCCCAAATACAAATATTAAACACACACACACATACCCCCAAATACAAATATTAACACACACACACACACATACCCCCAAATACAAATATTAACAAACACACACACATACCCCCAAATACAAATATTAACACTCACACACACATACCCCCAAATACAAATATTAACACACACACACACACACATACCCCCAAATACAAATATTAACACACACACACACACATACCCCCAAATACAAATATTAACACACACACACATACCCCCAAATACAAATATTAACACACACACACACACATACCCCCAAATACAAATATTAACACACACACACATACCCCCAAATACAAATATTAACACACACACACATACCCCCAAATACAAATATTAACACACACACACACACCCCCAAATACAAATATTAACACACACACACACACATACCCCCAAATACAAATATTAACACACACACACACATACCCCCAAATACAAATATTAACACACACACATACCCCCAAATACAAATATTAACACACACACACATACCCCCAAATACAAATATTAACACACACACACACATACCCCCAAATACAAATATTAACAAACACACACACATACCCCCAAATACAAATATTAACAAACACACACACATACCCCCAAATACAAATATTAACACACACACACACATACCCCCAAATACAAATATTAACACACACACACACATACCCCCAAATACAAATATTAACAAACACACACACATACCCCCAAATACAAATATTAACACTCACACACATACCCCCAAATACAAATATTAACAAACACTCACACACACATACCCCCAAATACAAATATTAACACACACACAACATACCCCCAAATACAAATATTAACACTCACACACATACCCCCAAATACAAATATTAACAAACACTCACACACACATACCCCCAAATACAAATATTAACAAACACACACACATACCCCCAAATACAAATATTAACACTCACACACATACCCCCAAATACAAATATTAACAAACACTCACACACACATACCCCCAAATACAAATATTAACACACACACACATACCCCCAAATACAAATATTAACACTCACACACATACCCCCAAATACAAATATTAACAAACACTCACACACACATACCCCCAAATACAAATATTAACACACACACACATACCCCCAAATACAAATATTAACAAACACTCACACACACATACCCCCAAATACAAATATTAACACACACACACATACCCCCAAATACAAATATTAACACACACACACATACCCCCAAATACAAATATTAACACACACACACATACCCCCAAATACAAATATTAACACACACACACACATACCCCCAAATACAAATATTAACAAACACTCACACACACATACCCCCAAATACAAATATTAACACACACACACATACCCCCAAATACAAATATTAACAAACACTCACACACACATACCCCA